>NW_011111506.1:0-587 GCF_000146605.3 Meleagris gallopavo
GAGGTGGGTTGAGAACTGGCTGACTGGCAGAGCGCAGAGGGTCGTCGTTGGTGGTGCAGAGTCTGGCTGGAGACCTGTCACCAGTGGTGTCCCCCAGGGGTCTGTGCTGGGTCCGGTCTTGTTCAACATCTTCATCAATGACCTTGATGAGGGGATAGTGGCCACCCTCAGCAAGTTTGCTGATGATACGAAGTTGGGAGGATTGGCTGACACGCCTGAAGGCTGTGCTGCCATTCAGCGAGACCTGGACAGGCTGGAGAGCTGGGCAGTAAGAAACCGGATGAGGTTCAACAAAAGCAAGTGTAGGGTCTTACACCTAGGGAGGAATAATTGCATGCACCAATACAGGCTGGGGGATGAGCTGCTGGAGAGGAGCTCTGCAGAGAGGGACCTGGGCGTCCTGGTGGACGACAGGTTGGCCATGAGCCAGCAGTGTGCCCTCGTGGCCAAAAAGGCCAATGGCATTCTGGGGTGCATTAAGAAGAGCGTGTCCAGCAGGTCGAGGGAGGTGATCCTCCCCCTCTACCTCTGCCCTGGTAAGGCCTCATCTGGAGTACTGTGTCCAGTTCTGGGCTCCCAGTACAAAA
>NW_011111507.1:0-725 GCF_000146605.3 Meleagris gallopavo
GAATACTAAAGCTTAATTTATGACCCTATTGCCTATAGGAATAGACTAGGGCAAAATCCCATCTTTAAATTTAAGCTGATATCAATTTAAAATGGCAGTTTCTTCAGCCTTACCTGCCTGCATCTGTCTCCTTGAAGATTCCATCTTGGTTAGGACACAGTTCACAACTAGGTGTGACACCACATTTGCATGCATCACAAAACCAGGGTTCAGTGGAATTTTCTGAAGCTGAGCTCATGATAGAATCACTCTCTCCATCAACACCATAGCAACCTTCACACATAAAAAAATGGAAGAAAATATAAGGAAAGACAAGCAGGCATACAGTTCTTAGTTATGATTTTCAACAGGAAATATACACGCAGTTTAATGACAATGAAAATCCCAAGAAAGCATCCAATATTTCTGCAAGAGTAACTTCAATGCAAAACTTCTATTTTTACAGAGGATCTAATTCTAAAACTTGATATAGTATATGGGAATGTCTTAGATTGCAATCAAAAAAATGAAAAGGTTTACTTTACCCTGTTCTTTCAGTCTATTCATTATGAAGTAAAAAACTTAGACTTAAATGAACCCAGAAACACTGAGCAAGAAACAAAGCATTTTTTTCAATTAAATACATATATTTCAGATTAAATATAACATCTGAGGAAAAAAATTTAAAGAAAATTACTATAAAAATACTGAAATATGCTATTCCTTAGTGTCTTTAGACAATTCTC
>NW_011111508.1:0-572 GCF_000146605.3 Meleagris gallopavo
GGGAGAAAATACAGATGTTTCAGAGGTAGCAAGAGGGGAAGGTCTGCCCTCCAGGGCAAAATACAGGCCGTGTTTCTATCCTGGGTCAACAGTTCCGCTTGTACAGGGGCACGTCCTGGCCGCCTGTACCACATTTTCCGGCCGGATGGTTGCGGCTGCATCATAATATCAGGCAGCAAAGGAGGTGTCCTGATCTGCCATAGGGACATGATGGGAGTCCCTTTAGCAATGAAAATCGGAGTGTTGACCACCGCGCCAGTAGGCCACGTACCTATTACTGGAGGGACTCCTGAGCCTCCCACCTCCAACAATCTCCCCCAAGGTGCAAGTAGGCCACACCACTTGGGTCCTACCTGCACCTTCCATGGCCATTTTATTCTGTGGGTGCCAGGCTCTAACTTCTCAGGGGCAGGGAGCAGAAGATTATTTTCTTTACCAATCAGGGGTCTTACCTGATGATCAGTGCCCGTCATTTGGATCCTAAGCGGGGTAGCCCACGTCGTCTGCAACATTCTCAGGGCACTGGGTCTACCATCTCGGGGTCTTTCATTCAGGTCTCGACAAGGTTTCCT
>NW_011111509.1:0-412 GCF_000146605.3 Meleagris gallopavo
CAGGCGGTGGTGGCAGGCTACGGCTGTGCTGATGAGGCCGTTGCCCAGGAGGGCAGCCAGGTAGATGCCCAGCAAGAGCCAGAAGTGCAGGAGCTGCAGCTGCCGCGTGTCTGCCAACGCCAGCAGGAGGAACTCGCTGATGGAGCTGCTGTTGGGCATCTGCAATTCCTTTGGGCATAGTCACATGTCTGAGGAGAGAAAAATGGGAAAATGCTACTTAAGAGCTCACCAAGCAAACCCTACTCCATGTCTTCTGAAACCTCCCAGGCTCTCTCCATCCTTTCTCCAAGATCTGTGAACTCTGGATGCTGCTGGCTAAGGCTGCCACAGAGTACAAGCAGGTCTGCTGCAGGCTGTGGATGTCAGCTCTGTTCCACAGCAATAAAACAATTGAAAAACAGAGTGATCTCAG
>NW_011111510.1:0-398 GCF_000146605.3 Meleagris gallopavo
TTTGAAGATAATGTAGTCTGTCTCAGGAGAGGGTAGGTTAGCTTTCCTTTCCTCTTTGCAGCCGTGACCTGTTTATAACAGTGCTAGACTCCTTTGCTAGACTCCTTATTAATGCAGCAGTGCTACTTCATCTATTTCCCATGCCTGAGGAAAACCACATTTGCAGACTCGTATAGTCTTTTTGTTGTTGTCAGTTGTCATGTAACAGTTCTGTTTCTGCTAAGTCATCAGTTCTGATTTTCTGTTACCTTCCTTGTTTCCGTATTTCACTATTTGCAAACAGAAATGTTGATGTCTTGAAGAAGAAAAAATATTCTTGCCAATTTTCAGATAAAGAAAACAGGGAGGCAGTATTTTCTTGATAAGACTTGAAGGCAAAATTCAAAGAAAATAGAACA
>NW_011111511.1:0-514 GCF_000146605.3 Meleagris gallopavo
AATTTGGGGTTTTGTAAGATTAAGAGGGGACATGAACCTAAATGGCCTGGGTGTTCCTGGCAAGCAAAGGGAAGATGATGAAATTGAAAGGAAAAAATGAGAAGGAAACCCCGAGTGATAATCAAATAAAACCAAGGATAAATAATAATAAAAAAAAACAACACCATATAAAGGGAAGTAACAAAAACTCATCAAAATTAAAGAGTAAACTCAGAAAACAGATGTTTGGGGCCAAGAAAAATCAAAAATATCACTCAAAACGTCAGCAGAAGTGATAGATCACCCCTAACACTCCGCAGCCTTAAGCCTTGGGAGATTACATCTCCAAAACCAAACCAGCACTGTGATGGGTAGCAGGAACAGAGCCCTGCAGTGACTCAGAGGTCCCAGGGAGTGGGGCAGGTGCAGCAGCAGTGTGCTGGGGGAGTGGAAACTAAACCTCAGCTGTCACCTGTGCCGATCTCCACTTCTAATCTGTTTCCTTGTCTGTTTTTCCAGAGGAATATTTTTTATA
>NW_011111512.1:0-427 GCF_000146605.3 Meleagris gallopavo
AGAGGACTCTGCCGAGTGACCCTCCAGGAATGCTTTGGGCTTCACCTCTCGGCCTGGGGTGGAAAATTCAGCAGCTGCCGGGTTGGGGAGGGGGGAAAGGGGGGAAAAAAGCTCATCCCGTTTCGATGGAGAAATGGATTTAATGGCAGATTGAGAGGCTTAAGGGAGTAGGCAAGGAGAATCTGTGCTGCGACTTTAACTCTTGGACTCCTGAGCGAATTGCTGGTGCAATAGTGGCTGTTGGATGTAGTTGAGGAATTAAAAAATAAAATTAAAAAAAAGAAGAGAGGGGAGAGGGGAATAAGTGACCGTTTTCACCAAGATGTTAACCTGCTGTTGACCAAAAAAAAAAAAAAAGCTAGACTAGAAAAAGGCGAGAGTTGGCATGATGAGGCTGAAGGAAGCAGTCTGCTTGCCTTCTGCCTTT
>NW_011111513.1:0-553 GCF_000146605.3 Meleagris gallopavo
GATGAAAGGTACACTGTGGAGGCATTGTGAGGTGATACAGATGATTGTCAGAAACAGCTGAAACATCCTCTGCTTTGATCTCTCAAAGCATCACCACCAACATCAACCAAACAAAAAACTAAGCATCAGTTGAACAAACAAACAAAAAAAGCCTGTTTTGGTTCGGTCTTCCCCGCAGAGGAACAGAAAGGCAACTCTTCAATATGGCAACTCTTCAAAACTCTTCAACATCCGCACTTAATGCTTTTAAAAGCATTTTTTTTTTTAAAAGACTTTATGGAATAAAGGAAATATAATCTGCTAAACTTGCAATTTTGGAAATGATTGTTTAAAGAGTATTTAAACCTTCTCCCCTCCATCCCCTTCCCCCCCCCCCAGATTGTCCATCAGCTTCTAAAGTCAGCCAGAACTGGATCAGATAAAGCCTCACCACACTAAAGTATTCTTTCCATTTATAGATTAGCACGGATAGTTCATAAGCCACAAACGTTAAAGTTTTGGATTAGTAAAGACAGAAGCTTTCTCAATGTGAACCAGGTCTGCACTGACATTT
>NW_011111514.1:0-508 GCF_000146605.3 Meleagris gallopavo
GCAGTGTGAAAAACCTGCATTCTGATCACAAAAACCTGAAGCACCTTAGATGAAGTAATTTCTCAGCAAACACCAACAGCAAGAGGTTCTGAACATCCAATTGAAATACAAGAGTGCACACACTTAATTCATTTCATTCAGCAAGTGCTTGCTTCCTTCTGAGTACCTAAGGGTCAAATTCCTTTGGTCCTTAAGTCAGTCTGACTCTCTGCAAGACTGCTAATTTTCTTGGACTCAACTCCAAACTTTGTAATAGGAGAATAAGACAAAGTGGTTGGGATTGCTACAGTGGTGGCTCTTTAAAACCATCAGTGGTTTAAGAAAAGGAAAAAAAAAAAAGTAATACTTGCATTCAGTGCCATCACAGGAATACAGGAAAATTAGCATGGTATGGTTCTAAGCTAGAACTGTAACACCAAACAATGAATACATTCATTACAAATGGCCAATAGTTATGCAAAAAGCGACGTATGATGTGAAATTCGAACAAAGTGCTATAATGTAGAAC
>NW_011111515.1:0-531 GCF_000146605.3 Meleagris gallopavo
GATGAGCATTGTGGTCCTTTTCAACCCAGACCATTCTGTGATTCTATGATTCTATTATCATTCTATTTCTAATGATAAACTCTGAGCAAATGGAAAAACTAAAAACTTCGAAGGAAAAAAACCTGTCACTCTTACACAAAACTTGCGGTAAGAAAACCTCAAAGAAGCAAAAAAATAAATAAAAAAATACAGAAGACAGTGAGAGTTATTAAAATATTTCTCAAAATTTAATATAGCATGTGTCATTCTTAATATATGGGGAGGAAAACATTTGCAAACTTTGGCATGATAAAGAAGCTATGATTTCACTAACCTCTCTTGGCAACCTCACCAACATGTCCTTGCAGCGCTGCACGCATTGTGTTGCCTTCTGAAAATCCCCCTGAGCAACTGCCTAGGAAAGCAGAACATGCCAACAATCTGTAAGTTAACTACTTGCCTCTAAAACCTGTTACAAGACTGGTTCTCTAAAAAAAAGACTTGGATTGCAGGCCTTTTTTGCATTCAGTACAGCCAAGTTTGAGATTAGAC
>NW_011111516.1:0-419 GCF_000146605.3 Meleagris gallopavo
GAGACTGCAGAACTGCAGCGATGCTGTTTTACTGGGAAAGGTTTGCCATCCACCATAAACCAAACAATCTGCCGTTTATTCCAACATGCAGCAAAACCGTACTCCCGTTCAGCTTGCAATGTTCTCACTTAAATACTGCATGATCCCACTGTGCAGTGCACTCGTTTAGCAGCAACACACACAGGCAGCATTTTTCAGAACATTTGAGACCAGGTGCTATGGGCTCCAGGTATGGGATTCTCCTTGATGAGGACACGACCTATTTGGTGGTGTTTTAATACCCCTGACAGACAGATCACACAAGCAGCGCCCACGCCCCAGCAGAGTGAGTGGCTCACCACTGATGCCCGTCTGTACTGAGGCTGTGAAACTAATTTTTTGGCCATCGCCCAGGGCAGATCAGTATGCTTGGGACACAG
>NW_011111517.1:0-563 GCF_000146605.3 Meleagris gallopavo
AGTCAGGCCAGAAAAGAAGACAACTTTTCTCTTACAACACCATAATGCTAGGCCCCATAACAATTTTGAAGACTGTGGAGCCCGTTGCCAGCCTTGGCTGGACTGTCTTATCACATCCATTATATAGTTCAGATTTTGTGCCTTCTGACATCCATTTGGGTTGCTGAAAAATGGACTTCATGGGTAACATTTTCCTAGCAATGATGTCATGATAGCAGCTCTGAAACGTTGAGTCACTTCCAATGATGCAGATTATTACAAGCATTTCATGCAGGCTTTTGTTCATCTGTGACAAAAATGTACAACTATGTTAAAAAAAGAATGTTTTGTAGCTGAGAATTTGTTCTGTCAAACAGTTATTTTTGTATTTGTTGTAGTTTCTATGGGCATAAATAGGAGATGTTACTTTCAGAGCCAACTACATGTATAGTGTAAGCATCTGCAAAAAAAGAAACAACCAACAGTTAACAGTGTGCTGGTTAAATAGTGCAATTAGTGAGAGGTGTATACTTTTAAACATTGGTTTGAAAGAAGTCTTAGCTTGAACCTGAGTCACTGCACTT
>NW_011111518.1:0-452 GCF_000146605.3 Meleagris gallopavo
ACTTGGCTATAATCCCAGTCCCGTTCTATAAATAGTTGGGGGAAAAAAATAAAACAAACAATCAACCACAACTGGGAATTCTCGCAAGCATTGTGAATATGGAAATAACCACCTCCTGGGACCACCAAAAGTGGCATCAGCGTGATGCAGGATGGCAAAGACACGTGAGTAAGCCTGATGGGGCTAACAGAAAAAGGGCCTCAGAGCTGGGGCACTGCTGCAGCCATGTCCCAAGAGGCCCCAGGGAAGAGGTGAGGAAAGACGTTGCCTTGTGCTTACCGAGAACTCGTCGTACAGCTGGTCGGTCAGCAGAGGGTTCGGGAGCTCCCTGAAGTACATCTTGCAGAGGGAGCTCACGCTGTGAGTGTCGCGGACGGTCAGCTCAGGAACCTGCTCAGACTCAAATTCACGGCTGGAGAGAAGGACACAAAAACGGGCAGAGCAGAGGGGTG
>NW_011111519.1:0-465 GCF_000146605.3 Meleagris gallopavo
TCAGCAGAGCAGAATATTTCTGGATATGATTTGTACTGTTGTTGTTTTTCCTCTGTCCCAGAAGGCAGCTAAATGCTTAAATTTTGAAATGGTGTTTTATGATCATTGCCTATGACAGAAATGACTGATTACACGGGGTGCTGGTGGGGAACCTGGTGAACGTAGGAGGAGAAAATAAGGGGTATTTATACAAGGGGGGGAGAGATGTAATGAAACAGTTGCAGCAAAACAAACATTAGAATTTACATTGCTGGCTGTAAGTTAAATTATATCTGCCATGCTTTTTCCAACAGTGTAACTCCTTCCTGTTAATATGTTCAAGTTCTCCTTTTTGGTCTCTTAGCCTTTGTCATTTTGTAATTTCCTTTAGGAAGCAGTTTAAAGAGCAAATGTGGCTACTGTCTGAACAGATAGTCCTGTAATAAGGTAACGCAAGCAGTATTTCAATCTACTTTAGTTTTTATC
>NW_011111520.1:0-372 GCF_000146605.3 Meleagris gallopavo
ATCAGAAGTTATAGCTTTTTTTCTGGGCTTTGCAGATGCTCAGAGATGATACGTTAATCTTGGTGATCAGATCTGTACGTTCTTTTTTTTTTTTCTTTTTTTCTTGTCCAACTGTAAGGTATACTAGAAATAATGGCTACATAAGGATGAGAAATATATATGTCTAAGAAATCTGAGAAAATAATTCTGGTGTCCCAGAAGAGAATAAGCAATGGAAAACTAAGCCAGACAGTTCTTCTATTCCTCCAAGAGGACTTGGAACTACAAATAAAACCCTGAATTGCCCAAACAGCATCTTTCCTTCAAATACAACACAGAAACAGTCAGCAGCTGACTGAAGCAATTTGAACACCTGATTCTGAAATCATTTTT
>NW_011111521.1:0-455 GCF_000146605.3 Meleagris gallopavo
TGCCAGAAAATGATCCATAAAGTCCATGGCTCCACCTGACTGCTAGTTACCTGGATCTTCTTTTTGCAAAGAGGAAAAAAAACAAACAACCACCACTAACCATGAATTTCTGACACACAGAGGAGAAATGACTCACCTAAAAGAGTGCTGAGGCTGGCGCTACTGCCGACATTGTAGCATGGCCGTAAGCACAGTCAGATTTTACCTACAATATATCTGGACATGCTTATACTCTTCTCGCCTGCAAACACTGCCATCAGACAATCCAAGGCACTGATCTAAAACATGATCCCACTGCCTGGTGTGTTCAGCGGCATTGCGATTTGAAGTATCTGTACACACACATTTGGCTTTTCAATTTTGCTCATGAACTACTTGATAAACCACAGTACTGAAAATAAGACAAATAAGATGGTTTGCAAATACTGCCATTTGCCTATTAAGGCTCGATTAGC
>NW_011111522.1:0-508 GCF_000146605.3 Meleagris gallopavo
TCGAGAGGACCCCGGGCCAACCAGCGGTCCCCTGCCCGCCGTATCACTTCCGTCCCATCCTGAGGATGCAGCGGTGGCATCAGCACCAAGCCTGGGGACATGGGGACTCCAACCCAATCCCTGGCTGGGGATGTGGGACTTCCAGAATCTCCCAGGTGTCCCCAGTCCCCAGGTATCATCATGTATCCCAGCTGCCCCCTATGCACCTCACCTGTTCCCATGTACTCCAGGTGTCCCCCATGAACTTCACCTGTCACCACCTGCCCCCAGTGCATCTTACCAATTCCAGTGTTCCCATGAGTCTCCTTTGCTCCCCCTCCCCAGTTCCCCCCCTTGTTCTCTCTCTCCCCATTCACCCCACCACCCCCAGTCCTCCACTAAGTGATGCTATGAGCTTCAGTGTCACCTCATCAGTGTCCTTGATTGTCTGCAGAGCCTGAAGAAGCAGCCCCTCATCCTCAGAGAGCACATAGACGTCCTCGATGCCAGCCTGGAGCCGCTCACCCGG
>NW_011111523.1:0-423 GCF_000146605.3 Meleagris gallopavo
CTCAAAACTTGGGGGTGTTGTATTAAGATGAATTTCCCCTATAGCTTGCTATACCTGGCTGCTGTGTATTAAGACCTTGAGCACAGCTGTAACAGAGATTCAAGAAAAATATGTAATTCCATTAGAGTAATATGAAGATAAATTCTTGGTATTTGTAAAGTCCTTAAATACATCAGTGGGAATACATTAGAAGTGCTCACAAAGAAAATATTTTCTATACAAGGTAGCTGTTTTTGTTTTAATGTATGGGGATGTGTATAAGGGCAAAAATAAATTTACAGTGATCTCTGCATTCATTACAATAGGCAAGAGTCCTAATTAGGAATAATAGTATTTTACTGTTTAATTAGAAATAATACTGTGATATTCAAGAGTTGGATTTTAACAGGCTTCCTTAATTCTGCTATCTCTATGCTTACCAAC
>NW_011111524.1:0-315 GCF_000146605.3 Meleagris gallopavo
GCAATCAGGATGAGGTGATGACAGGGTAATAATGATCTCTTCTGTGTTAAAGTTAAGATGGGAGGGGAGTGTTTTTGAGAGTATGTTACTTGTGTACAGACGGTTCTACATTTTGTCCAAGTGTATCTTCATGCTGCTAACCTTTCTTAGAACTTCTGCTACTTTGATTATGTTGTATTGTTTTAGAACTTTCAATGATTGAGCTCATTATCTGTTAATTAGCTAAAATCAGGGATATATCTCTTCTGTGGCAAATTATGTGTGAAGGCAAGTGTGTTGATATTGTCCAGCAGTCCGTGTAGCCAAGGATGCCCC
>NW_011111525.1:0-681 GCF_000146605.3 Meleagris gallopavo
ATTATGTAGGGCAATGATCATAATCAAGCAGCTACCATGGCCTAAGTATGTACAAAGTATGTAACTGAGTGTTTTTAATTGAATTTCAAGTGTTCTTCAACACTTCTATCATTAACCTCTAGTCAGTTAAAGGTGGACTATTCAAAAGTTGATTATTAAGTTTAGGCAGAAGTTAAAATACGTAAATAAATCTGACCCCAAGCCATGCGATTTGCACAAACTCTTTCCAAACATAGAACCCATTAATTTTGGTAGAATTTTTGTACCCATACCTCTTAGGCAGTTCATCATACTTCAGTGACTAATAAAGGAATTCAACGCACAAATAAAAACAACTAAAACATAAAATGTATTTTTAAAAGTTAGCTGTGTCTCTAATAAGCAATATTTGTCAAAGCAGGAAAAAAAAAAAACACCTACATTAAAATGCTGAATGTTATTCAGTCGCTATTTCATAGAATCATAGAATTGTTAAGGTTGGAAAAAACCAATAAGATCATCTAGTCCAACAAACCAGGCCCTGAACACCTGCAGTGATGCAGCATTCACAGCTTGTCTGGGCAGACTGTTCCAGCGTCTCGTTGTCCTCACCATAAACAATGTCTTCCTTACATCCAATCTAAATCTACCCTCTTTCAGTTTAAAAACCATACAGCAGACTCAGTACCCTCCTTCACCACT
>NW_011111526.1:0-424 GCF_000146605.3 Meleagris gallopavo
TGCAGACAGTTACACAGCTAAAACAAGTAACGCAGGAAATACTTTGCTGACCACTTCAGTTAAAAAAAAAAAAAGCCAACAGAGCAGAGACAAGCAAATGCAAACAGCAGGTATGGAAAAAGAGAACTCATAGAAATCTCAACAGATTGAAAACAATAGCAAAAAATAAAAAATGCTCACTGTAAGCGTCTTCAGAAAAATAGTACCCTACTAATAAAAGTAGAAAATGAACAAAAGGAAAGAAAACTGCAAAGGAATGAAAAGTAGTGGACTTCACACGTAAGAACGGAACGGAACTTTCGTAGCAGACTAACATCCCTTTTTAGATTGGTTAGTTTTCTGCGCCCTTGAATGTGCTAAGCGTTTTTCAGTATTAAAGATGATCACAATTTGGACGGCGAATAAAAATCATTAAAAAAAAAAA
>NW_011111527.1:0-528 GCF_000146605.3 Meleagris gallopavo
CATAAATACAAAAACAACAAATTGTCCGTCACCTCACTTCAATCAGCAAATGCTGACTATTAGGAATTAATTCACCCTCTATCACATCCTTGCTGGCTTATTTATTTAACTGGTAAGGAAAAGCAAGACTAGATTAAATTTGCCCCAGCAATTCAGACATTGATGGTAGAAACTATAGGAAAGTATAAATGGAAAATTTTGGCACTAGACTATTTTTCAGCCCTAGCATAGAAAAAGGAACAGATATAAACAAGTTCACTTGGAAGAAGTAAGCCTAGTAAAATTTATGGCTCTACTACTTAAAGGAGCTAATTTAAAACTCACCGAAATAGTACCTTTATTTACTCAGAATGACTGATGCCACGAAAACTCAGGTTGTGGTTATGAGTGAAGTCATATTATAACACTGAGTATTTCTGATTGAACAGAAATAGTAACGTCTGTATTTGTAAAGGAAATTAATCAAATGGCAGGTAACTAGAGAAGGTCAAGGAACAGAGACCAAGAAATACTACAAACATCAGTGTT
>NW_011111528.1:0-471 GCF_000146605.3 Meleagris gallopavo
TTGGACTCCTTGGCCTCGATGGCACCAGCTGCGTGCCGCTTTGCTCCCCAGAGGCCTCTTGGGAGGCCTAAAATCTGTCTCGGTGCTGCCCAACAGTGCACTGTCCCCATGGTTCCCGACCCTGCGGCAGGTTTCTAGCCCGATTTGTGTCTCACTGCCTTTCTGCACTATTCCAGGGTGCTGTCGGTGCCGCTACAGATGAGGAGCGGCTGGTCAGAATGCAGGACGTCATCCAGCAGCTGCCCGCTCCTCACTACAGGTGAGTGCTGCCCTCAGCCTGCTGAGCTCAGCCCTGCTGCACTTCAGAGGGCAACGGTGCCATTCCAGGCCTTGTCTCCCGCTAGCAACACGATGCCTGTGTATGCTGAAGCGGTTGGAGGCTCCACGGGGTGAATTTATTGGGTCAGTTCCTGGGCACGGCGGCACGCTTGGTGCAGCTGATGGCTGCGGCGGTGCCGTGCTGGGGCTTGG
>NW_011111529.1:0-506 GCF_000146605.3 Meleagris gallopavo
AATATAGTGTTCTTTTTTTAAAATAAACAAAAGGTGATTGAATCATTTTAGTTAAATTTGAAACTGCTTTTTGTGAAACAACTGTTTTCATATATTTTTTAGATTTTTATAATTTGATATTCCTAACAGTGCTCTCTAAACTTATCGGGTCCTGCATGTTGCTGTTGGTTAAGACACTGAGCAGCGTTTACAAAGCTGAGTTTATTTCATACCAACTTGGGAAATTTCACAGCTTTATTTTGTTTTTGTAAAGCTCTTCAAATAAAAAGGTTAATAGAAATAGTCTGATAAACTAAAGTTAAACACAAATTATAGGTTAAGTAATGAAGAGGAAAAACAATTTTGTAATTAAACTCACAAAGGAGTTAAACAAAGACAAACAAAAACATGAACAAATTGTGGTATTGTACCTTCTGAAGACATGCGTTTAGGCATAGTAGAGACAGGAGCTGGAGAACCATGAGCAGAGGGGTGAGACGGGGGCCTGGAGGGCCGCGAGGGGGGCC
>NW_011111530.1:0-411 GCF_000146605.3 Meleagris gallopavo
TAACAAATTAGCTCACACAAAAATAATGTTCCATATTTTTCAATCACAGAGGAGCTCTTTCCTCACATTCTGTTTCCAGAATTCAGTTTGAGCAGTGGGTACCAATTCTCACTGAATAACAGTGACATCGCCAAAATATTTTTAAGATCACCACACCTGATTCCTATAATCTTTGCATATCTCATGCTATGATAATACGTCTTCTAGGTATGTTATTTTACATAATTACAGTAGCCTTATTCATTTATACTGGTCTCTGTCTGGCTACAGGGGTTCTTGTGTGTGGCAGTGTGCAAGATTAGCAATTTGAAGGATTCTTTACCTAGTCACAACTCCATTAAGTTTTCAAACATCCCTTTAATTATTATTATTATCCTCTGTCTTCATTATACTATATATTCTGTCTCAAAA
>NW_011111531.1:0-557 GCF_000146605.3 Meleagris gallopavo
CGCAGCCCGACTTCTTGCCCCCGGCGCTGCTCAGTTTTGGTCCCATCTCTGCCCGGACCCACCGTGGGCTCCCGGTGCTCGCCACGGAGCAGCACAGGTCTCCCGGAAACACACGGCCATCAGGAGGAGGAGGAAAACAAGGCGGCAGGGCGATGGCCCCCACACTCGCACCACGCTTCCACCACCGCTGCTGCAGCCACAGTGAGTGTCGCACAGAGCGATGCCTGCGGCACAGCACAGCGTCACAGCCAGGCCTTGTGAGCTCACGGCACAGCACAGCCAGAGGACGGGGCGCTGTGACCTCACGGCTCTGCGATGCCGGCTGGAGGCTCCCGCGGGCTGCTCCTCTTGTGATGCACTGCACCGGGCCGGTGCTTACATCACAGCAACGCAGAACAGTGGAACGGTTGGGCAGAAGGGACAGTAAAGACTTATCACCTCAACCCAAATGCCCTGGGCAGGGATGCCACCCACTGGGTCGTGCTGCCCAGCCTGGCCTTGAACACCTCCAGGGATGGAGCATCCGCAGCTTCACTTGGCAAACTTTCACAGTAACA
>NW_011111532.1:0-503 GCF_000146605.3 Meleagris gallopavo
TTGAATACTGTGTTCAGTTTTCAGGCCACCACTACAAGAAAGATATTAAGGCCTTGGAGCGTGTCCAGTGAAGGGCAAGAAAGCAGGTGAGGGGCCTGGAGCACAAGTCCAGAGGGCAGGGGGGCAGCTAAAGGAACTGGGATTGTTCATTCTGGAGAAGGGGAGGCTCAGGGGAGACCTCACTGCTGTCTACAAGTGCCTGAAAGGAGGCTGTGGTGAGGTGCGTGTCACCCTCTTCTTCCAGGGAACAGTGATAGGAGGACAAAGAATGGCCTCAAGTTGCTGCAGGGGAGGTTCAGGTTAGATATTAGGAAACATTTCCTCTCCAAAAGTGCGGTGAGACATCGCAGTCACCATTTGCATGTGTTCAAGAGCCTTGTAGATGTGGCTATGAGGGACATGGTTAGTGGGCACAGTGTGATGGGTCGATGATCTTTTTGTTCTTCTGCAGCCTCAGTAATTCTGTGACTCTCTCACCTCAGTGAGGCTCCTTCCTGGTCTCC
>NW_011111533.1:0-509 GCF_000146605.3 Meleagris gallopavo
CAGACCTCTTCAAGGAGGCATCACGCCCAATGTGATGTTGTAGACCAGTGTCAGTCAGCACCAAGGCTACCTGTCCTTTGTCTGTTGATGCCTGAGGCTGATTTCCTGAGTTTGGAAAGAAGTAGAAGAGGTTAGCAGAAAGCACTGTTAGAACACACAGCTGCCTTCCAGCCTTGTACCTCCCCGCAAAGGCAAAGGATGGAAGAAATAGGTCAGCCAGGTAGTTATGAAGAACCCAGAAAAAGGTTTGGCAGCAAAACGTAAGTATATATGTAAATATACAGGAGTACAGTGATAAGGCTTCATATCTCTTTGGTAGTAGAATCACAGAATACTTACAGTTGGAAGGGACCTCTGAGGGCCATCTAGTCCAACTCCTCTGCAAAGAACAGGGACATCACAGCTAGATCAGGTTGCTCAGGGCCTTATCCAGCCTTGTGTTGGAAGTGGGGACGGGGCATCAACCACATCACTAGGTAACCTGTTCCAGCACCCCACCACCCTCACTG
>NW_011111534.1:0-505 GCF_000146605.3 Meleagris gallopavo
CCCACCTCCTTCATCATAACATCTTCCTATCTAATTTTATGTTAGAGTTGAACTCCTGCCAGATAAGTATCAGTCTTGAAGAAAAACTTCCTGCTTTATTATATGCATTTGAAAAATAATTCAAATGATCAGGCTATAGTAATTCGATGTGTTGTGTCTTGGCCAGTGGGCTCCTGGCTCTCAAAGAAAAGAAAAAAAAGAAAATCAAAAGATTAGGGGAGACAACACTTCAAGCTGTGTTGCATTAAGCTGGATCCAAACGCTGCTATATTAAATAAGACTAAAGAATAAGACTACTTAGTTTCCTAAATGGAAAGAGCTGACTATTTCTACAGTCTTTTTCATTTTGTAATTGCTGTTAATTTTTTCCAGTTTCATTAGGTACAGATGTTGTCACATTTTCTCACCTGCACGGTCAAGGCAGGCTGACATCAAATGAGTGAAATGGACTTCAGACAGTTATATTGCTCTCTCTCCCTTTTACTAATTGGCAACGGCATGTATG
>NW_011111535.1:0-439 GCF_000146605.3 Meleagris gallopavo
CCGGGGCAGTGCTCGCCTCTGTCCTTTTGGCTTCTTTCCGACCTCGTGCATATCTCTCCTCTGCAAGAAATTTCGGTGGGAGAAAATGGATTTTGTGAGTTTGCTGCTTCTTTTCTTCTCGGCAGTGGCTGTGAGCAGAGCCCAGGTGCAGCAGGAGACGGCGGCAGAGACCAGCGAGGGCACCGGCATCAACATCACCTGCTCACACCCCAACATACGATCCGAAGAGAGCATCCACTGGTACCGTCAGCTCCCGGGCCGAGGACCCACATTCATCGCGAGCGCCGTTAAAGGCTCCAAGGAGGTTCCGGACCTCGAGGGGCAGCTGTGGGTGTCGGGCAGACCGCCGCTCCAGCGCCCTGTGTCTCGCCCGGCCTCGGCTCGGGGACGCGGCGGTGTATTACTGCGCCGTGGGCGCACAGGAATCGAAGCCGGGGCT
>NW_011111536.1:0-472 GCF_000146605.3 Meleagris gallopavo
CAGGGTGACCTCATTGCAGCCTTTCAATACCTAAAGGGAGCCTACAGAGGGGAGGGGAATCAATTCTTTGAAAGGGTAGATAAGTGCAGGACGAGGGGAAATTGTTTTCAGTTGAGGGACGGGAGATTGAGGTTGGATGTCAGGGGGAAGTTCTTTACAGACATTGGTAAGGTGCTGGAACAGCTGCCCAGAGAGGCTGTGGATGCCCCGTCCCTGGAGGTGTTCAAGGCCAGATTGGATGTGGCCCTGGGCAGCCTGGTCTAGCATTAAAATGGGAAGGTTGGTGGCCCTGCATGTGGCAGAGGGATTGGAGATTCACGATCCTTGTGGTCCCTTCAACCCTGGCCATTCTGTGATTCTGTGATTCTGTGATCCTATTAGATTTGGGCTGTTTTAAGTAATTGGACCCCTAAACTTAGACGATAGCAGTAGAGAAAGAATATTGTGTGCAGTTCAGTATCAGCATGATGAT
>NW_011111537.1:0-345 GCF_000146605.3 Meleagris gallopavo
GTAGCTCTAACAAGACCTGCCACCCATCCATCCTGTTATCCCTCACTGCCATATGGCATCTGCCACAGGCAAATAATACAGCACAGAAAAAAAGAGGAAAGGATTGATATTTTTTTGTTGTTGCTGTTGTTGTTGCAAAACCAACACGCTTTGTGCACACAGCCATTTCCCAGTGGGTCCAGTTGTAAACCTCGTGCAGAAGCAGAACAACTTAGCACACAGTCTGGCTCCCAAACCAAGCATCGATTTGAAATAGGAATGTACAGAAAAGTAACTCTTGCAGATCGATGGGCAGTGCCACATGTCACTGAGTCGTGCACTGAGTACTCAGCATTTTATGTCCCC
>NW_011111538.1:0-398 GCF_000146605.3 Meleagris gallopavo
AGATCCTCCCAGCAAGCGCAGGGTGGGAGCCAGCTTACTCAGGTTTGCTTATCAAAATGTGTGTGTATGGGTACTGTTGAATCATGGCCTGAACCACTGATTGATCACCTGAGGCAAGCACTGAGTCAGCCGCAGGAGCACAGGTGAAGGCAATTCAGCTGTGTGACCAGAAGAGGTGGAGCCTGGCTGCACCTCTCCTAGATCCCTTGTAAGGGACGATTTCCACTGGGCTGTCATTTCTTTCTGGAGCTCCCTCCAGTTTTCTGCTGTGTGCTTCGGATGTGGGTGAGCCTTTCACTTCTTTTTGCTTGTCTCTTTCTGCTGCGATAATCTTTCTTACTATTAACCTTTAAATATCATCTTAACCCACCACTCTGCTCTCTGTACGTTTGTTGGTT
>NW_011111539.1:0-519 GCF_000146605.3 Meleagris gallopavo
CTTTGAGCAGTCAATGACCAATTTCATGCATTGTCATAATCACATCTGCAGTTCAAATGATTTTTTCATTTGCCTCTTGGAACTTGATTTTAGTGCATTCTGTTTACAAGTCGAAGTCCACAGAGTTGAGATTACTATAGAAACAAATTTTGACTGCTTTGTTTTCAGGCTGCAGACGTATTTATTAGACTGAGTCCTCGACAGGGAACAGGGCTCTGAATTTGTAACCAAACGTTAACGTACTGATCCCTATTTCTAGGAATACCACTTCAAGCAAACAAAGTCCTAAGATTTTCAGTGTTGATGTACCTCCCTTTTGGAAAATGCAGCTTCCTGGAACTTGTGTATGGCTTCTGTTGGTCTGTAGGCAGGCGTCTCTGCCTTTCAAATTAGTCAAGCAGTAGCTACCTAGACTGGAGTTGGAAATGGGCAAATCTCCTGAAATTGTGCTCTGAGAAAGGAGAGCCAAGAGGTTTGGCCAAGTGTTGCATTCTTAAGGTTGCTACTGAAAAGTGGAAG
>NW_011111540.1:0-790 GCF_000146605.3 Meleagris gallopavo
CTGACATTGTTTGCTCACAGTCCTATCAGATTAGATCCTGACAGGCTCTTAGCAATTTGGTTCAGTGATTGTTATTAGGTATAAAGTCACTAATGGTCACCGTTCCCTTCATTTAATGGGCCTTAACATTAAAAAAAAAAAAATCTTATAAAAAGATAGTGTCAGGCTAAAGCATCACTTCTTATATAGCATCAGTTTTTGACTACAGGCAGGTTGTGACTTATCTTCAGAGTTGTACAGTGCTAAACACTTTCAATAGCTTTCCTTTCTAAAGGCGAAATAGCACCTGATAATATTTCTTGAAAAATCATGTCATTGAGCATAAAACAGATTTAAGAAAAACATCTGCACTTAAGCCAGCTTGCATCTCTGTAAACAAGAATTAGGACAGATTCATAATTTAACTGCTAAGCTGCCCGCAGAATAATGTAAGCAAACCATGCGAAAGAAACTGCAAAAGAAAAAATGATGTGAAGCAGAAAAAAAGCAAGCAAAATACGCACCAAAGCCAAGTTCTACTGGCAGACACAGAAAAGAACATGTGCAACATAAGACTGGAGGCATCTTGTGAAGGAAAACCAAAGCAGCATATTTTTTGATTCTAATGCAAACACCTATCCTAACCCCTCTTGTCTACTTCAACAGAAGAGAAAGGAATACATTAAAAGATAATGAAAAAGAAAAAGGCAATATGAAAAATGCTGCTAGTTGCTCCTCTTGCATCCTAAATCATTTCACAGGCAAAGAAAAAGGCCCCACAACATTTTACTTTACTAAGTGCACAAAAGCT
>NW_011111541.1:0-357 GCF_000146605.3 Meleagris gallopavo
GCTTGATTCTGCTATGCTGCTTCTAGAGATGGCCTTGAGAATAGAAGCCCAGCCATTAAAAAAAAATACCGATTCCCTTTCCTGTTCTTTCTCAGATTTGCGAGGCAGACACTTTCAGACCTGCTTAGCTCTGAGCTGCCACCTGTAAATATGACCAAATGCTATTGGTTCCATAACAGCAGAGGTGAGGGTATTTCCCATGAAGGTAATTGGGAGGGTCAGCCTAATGGCTACTAGCTGGGTGGCACATGGGCAACCACAACACATGACAATTCTGGCACTGCTGCTTAGAATGCTGAGGTGCTGGTGGGGCTTTTCATCAGTTCTTCTGTCAACTGCTTGCTGGCTTAGAGAGCT
>NW_011111542.1:0-9098 GCF_000146605.3 Meleagris gallopavo
CGCAGGTGAAGGACTGTATCTGCTGCCAATTGGCTAGAGCCCGGAAGTAGGTGGGGCCAGAACCGGAACTCCCTCCCACCTACCTACATAGGGAGGCGCCATTTTGTCGTAGTCCGCATTCCACCCTGAGGAGCCGCCATTTCATGCTACTCCGTACCCCACGTGGTTTTGTACTGCTTAGGGCTCGGCTCCCTGGCTTTTTCCTTAACTCTTTCGTATTCACAGGCCTCCCTCTGACTGCGTGCCCAATTCCCTTGGTCCGGGAAGCGCTCACAGGAAAAAAACTCATCCATTCCTACACAATCGCACCGGGCAAACACGTCCCGGTGCTGGCGCTGGTGGCTGTCTCGTGTCTGACGCCGGGGTTTCTGGAGACCAGCGGTACTACGGGCACTTTGATCCCAGCTTGCAACTCCGCCAGCTCCACTTCTCACTTGGCAACAGCGACCCGCTCGCGCCTCCCGCATAAGAATCTGATGGGAAACCGCTCGCCCTTTAAGTGCGCAGCCTCTAGCCGTATGGTAAGACACAGATAACCAAGGGCAGTCCCCGCTAGAGGGCTCCAGTTGTTTCCATCGTAGCGTTTGGTACAGCCATGGAAAAAGCACCCATCACGTTCAGGAGCTCTCGGCACGCCATCAGTGACAGCAGAGCACTGCAAGAACAAGGGTCTCTCTGATATTCAACAGCTTGTCACGCGTTAGCACGTTCCAGGCTCCTGGGCCTAAATATTGAGCTAGGTACTCCTCTATGTGACGAAGCGACTGACAAAAGGCATAAAGCAGGCTCTTCTGCTGCACCCCTCTCTCACTCCTCCCATCACAAGTGGTCTCATCACAAAGAGAACCAGCTGTGCAGCAGACTTCAGGGGCCTGCAAAGGGCTCCCTACAAAGCGCTCCTGGGCTGTGCACAGCCCTTTCTTCCCTGCTCTCTTAACAGGCCAGCAGCATGACTTACACTTTGACACAGCCTGTACAATTCCTTCCCTTGGGAAAACACTGCACCTTTCTTCTAGTACGCGCAAAGAAAACTCTATTCTCTCATTCCTGCTTCCAGAATTACCCAGCATCAGCACTGGCAAAAGAAAAACAACCGCAGCTCATCATTTCTAAGGGGACTGATCTCACTGACAATAAGCATCAGCTCATAACAATTGTTCATGGCAATTTCTAAGCTGCTCTTTGCTATTTAGCTCTCTACCATATGACACCACATCAAGGACAAGTTTTTGTGAGATTGCAGAAATTAAGAATTTCTTTACCATCTTCTATGGAAACATATGGAAATGATAAATCAGTCCCTAATTTTACACTTCTCTCCTTTGATCCATGTTTAAATTGCTCTAAATTATTTGTTGCTTCAGAGGTGTCTTCTGGATTCAATCTTCCATTTTTAGTAGTGGCTTTTGCCAGAGCTTAATGTTATGCACTCATAGATTTCTCCTGTAATACCTTGTGACATTTATGTCATAACACCGAAAAAAGACATAAGCACGCACTGGACTGCATAAACACAATCACGTTCTACAGGTAACTTATTCTCTCCGCTTCCTTCCAGGAGCAGAATCTGCCCACTTTTCATTCTCTAATTGTGCATAAATCTATTTGCTAAATCATATCCATTCCTTCTCACTTGCACTAGCCAAATGTGTCCTGTTGCAGGGAGCTGCCAGCAGCCATTGCATAGACATTAGGTCTATTCTCTCTCCGACACTGTGTGTTTCATTTGGCTCCAGCAGTACTTCTGTAGTATCCAGCTGTACCCGTCATTTATATTGGCCACTTCCCAGTCAATGCATATTTTGGAAATTTCAGAGAAAGACATAGTGCTTTCCAGCAGGGTGCAATGACAATGATAATGTTTGACATACTGCCCTAGTGTATGCTATGGTTAGAGGAGGACAAGCATGTGGTAGGACATATACTTAGTAGTTGAGGAGCATTAAGACATGTCTTGTGTACCAGAGCAAATGTTTACCCGAAGATCAGCTCATGGAGGACATCAAGATGGAGGTGGTTGATGTGTAAAATGATGCTGTAGTCAGAAACATGCCTGCACACATTCAGACAAGTGTGAGATTCAAAGTGCAGCATAGCAGTGCTGGACTATCCACTTCAGCCCTCACCCCTACACCACTGTGGCTGGGACAGGTCAAGGAGTCACTAATAAAGCAGTGGATTTGAGCTGGGAAGAAGCCATGACAGCAGGAAGCTGGTTTGGTTTCTCACTATCCAAGTCTTCTTGTAATTCTCAGTAAATGAATTCACTTGCTCCATATTGAGTCTCTGTTGCCTTTGAAATTGACTGTTAAGTGAGCTAGCTCCCTTTCCTTGTAATGAACCATGAATTTTCCCATCTTATTACCCACCCTGTCCTGCTGACAACAGGAAGTACAAGAGCCATCTGGCTTCTAAGTAACATCAGACCACCATATCTCTATTTACAAAGTATACAATATATGTATGCATAGAGTTGTATAAAGGAGTGAGAAGGTTTAGTATTTTTTATATTTATACAGAGGTGTTCTATATTCTAAACTACATTCTCTACCTACTATTATATCACACTAGATAATTGTCATGCACCTCCATCTTACATCTCCTCCTGGCCATCAGGTAGAAGCACTAGGCAGAGTTGATGCCAGGGCAGGGAAAGTGCTATGGATCAAGTGAAGGATCCAGTAGCACTGGGTCCACCATTCAGAATGAACCTGGACAGAACATCCCTCAAACCTACCTATATAGGAAGGTGCCACTTTGTTTCAATCTGCTTTTCACAGCTACCATTTAGTGAATCTTCAAATGCACCATTTTGTTTCAGTCCACATTCCAGTCTAATAAGTCGTCATTTCATTAAGCTCTGAAGTGTGCTATTTTGTTTCAGTTCTCGTTCCCCTCTGAAGAGCATCTATTTAATGAAACTTCATAACCCTCATCTTTTAATACTGTTCTGTAATTGAGTTTTTTTTTCCAAAGCTGTCATTTTCTCGTGTCTTCTTCTGAATGACTCCCTACTTATTTAGACCAGAAACTGCTACGATGTTAAAATGTGTGTATTAATAAACAAATACAGCAGACATAAGTGCATAAGAGCAGACTCTGGGGGCTTCTGGCAGCCCCTGAAAAGAAACAAGGACTGCCCCTTGCCAGACTCAGCCACAATGCCACAGAGCATTGCTGAGCCAACACCCAAGATGTCAATTTCTCAAGGAAAACATGCTTACAAAAGTTCAAAAAAGGCCAAAATGCTGCCCAGAAATGAGGAAAGAGGAGAGACAATGTGAAAAACTGTCTCCTATAAGGCTAAGATAAAAAGAGAAAGAGGACATGAGAAGGGTGCAGTGGAGGAGAATGTAGGGGAGGAGTAGCACAACTAGGTAGAGAAGGGACAAGAAAATATCTACAGATTCTGAAGCAAAGATTCTCCTACAGCCTGTGCATGAGATGATGCAAGAGAGTCAACATGCCCAAAGAGATACCATATCCCATGGGAGGCCTGCATTGAGTCACAAAACCATAGAATTGTTCAGGTTGGGAAAGACCTTAAAAATCATCAAGTCCAACCACAACCTAATCATACTACCCTAGCTCTAACAACCCTCCGCTAAATCATGTCCCTGAGCACTATACCCAAATAGTTTTTAAACACATCCAGGGATGGTGACTTAACCAGCTCCCTGGGGAGCCTATTCCAGTGCTTAACCACCCTTTCTGTAAAGGGGTTCTTCCTGATATTCAACCCAAGCCTCTAAGCTTTTCTTGGTGCAACTGGAGGCCATTTCCCCTCATCTAGTTACCTGTCACCAGTAAGAAGAGACCAACCCCATTCTCACTGCAATAAGGTCTCCCCTAAGCCTCCTCTTTCCCAGACTAAACAACAACAGTTACTTTAGTCACTCCTCATAGGGCATATTCTCCAAGCCCTTCACAAGCCTTGTTGCCCTTCTGTAGACCTGCTCCAACACCTCAATGTCCTTTCTGTACTGAGGTATCCAAAACTGAACACAGTACTTGAGATGAGGCCTCAACAATGTTGAGTATAGGGGCAGGATTACTTCCTTAGTCCCACTCACTACACCATTCCTGATACAAGCCAGGATGCTATTGGTCTTCTTGGCCACCTGGGCACACTGCTGGCTCGTATTCAGCCAACTATCCATCAGTACACCAAGGTCCCCTTCCATCAGGCAGCTTTCCAGCTACTCCTCCCCAAGCCTGTAGGGTTGCCTGGGGTTGTTGTGATCAAAATGCAGGACCCAACACTTGGCCCTATTGAAACTCATATAGTTTACTTTGGCCCATCAATCCGGTCTATTCAGTTTCCTCTGTAGTGCCATTCTCCCCTCAGGCAGTTCAACACTCCAACTTGGTGTAATCTGCAAATTTACTGAGGGTGCACTCCATCCCCTTGTCAAGATCATTTAAGTAAAGACATTAAATAGAAGCAGCCCCAGTACTGAGCACTGGAGGACACTAGTCGTGACTGATCACTAAATGGATTTAACTCTGTTGAGCATAACTCTTTGTGTCCAGCCATACTGCTAGTGCCTCATGCAGCAGAGTGTATGCCTATCCAAATCGTGGGCAGCCAGCTTCTACTCAAGGATGCTGTGGGCGACAGTGTCAAAGGCTTTACTGAAGTCCAGGTAGACCAAACCAGCAGCCTTCATCCACTTAGTGGGTCACTGTCATAGAACAAAATCAGATTTGTCAATCAGGATCTACCATTCATAAACCCATGAATGCTCCCGAGATTATCCATTCCATGACCTTCCCTGGCACTGAGGTGAGACTGATAATAGTGGTGGAGAATTTTCAGGAAGAAAAAAATTGGGCAGAACACTATGAATGACTGACCTCTGTAGCCCAAATCCTTGCAACACCCATGCTTTTGGCAAGTCAAAGAGTCACACATACAGGAGTGAATTTCAGCCCAAGAAGGGATAAAGCAACCATGTCAAATCCATGGCCTATGGGCCAGATGTGCTCTGGCCCAGCTTGTACTACAAACCATCCCCTGCCCTATGCCATCATGGCAGCAGTTCTTCCCAAGAAAGTAGCCTGGCTGTATGGGGACTGTTGAGTCCAGCTTGAACCACTGATTGAACATCTGGAAACAAGACCTGGACAGCCCTGGGAGCAAGGTGGAGGCAGTTTACCTTGCAAACAGAAGGGGTGGAGTTTATCTCCATCTCTCTTAGACCTCATTTAAGGGTTGACTGCCACTGTGGGATGACCTCTTGTTGGAGATTCCTTTTCCATGGAGTTTCTACTGCAATCCTAGATCTTTGGAGTCAAGTGAGCACTTCTCTAATCCCATCATCTAACATCTTCCCATTGTGCTGGTCCCTCTGAAGCTACATTTGGTGAGCCAGATTCAAATATTAAAATGGCTTTCTTGCTGATTATCTTAAAGTGGATCAGGGGGAGAATATGACCTCTTTAGATAAAACTCTGCCAGGGCATATCCCAGGATTTCTGGGATCCCCATATTATGAACTGACAACTATAACTGAAAAATGGGGTCCCTTGTACAATGATGGGTATATCTTTCAATCCCCATCCTGCATGGTAGAATATTTCTGTGTATCAGATAAAGGCATCCTAGTCATAAAAGACCAGCAGCTCTCTGCGTCCACTGTGGCGTAGCCACTACTAAATGCACTGAATCACACAGATATCTCAAATAATACCTTAGAGAATGAGAATCGATTATTATGTGATTGGATGGAGAAACTAGAACAACAACTTGGTATATTGATGGGAAAAAGAAAAGTCAAGCTTAACTTCCCCTGTATAACAAATCTGAAATATTGCATTGGAAAATACCCAGGCCCCTGAATAAGTGGACCTGTGTAATCCCAAAGACAAAGCTTCAAGGACAGATCTTGAAGTTCCACCTGACATGGACCACTTAGAGATCTGACCTATAATAATACTAAAGACAAAGAAAGTACAGGATAGACCAGTAGGGGTCTATCAGTGCCCCCTGCTCAAACTCATCTTCATGTGACAGCAGTTCCTATACAGCATCTGAGTTAATGGATCTAGTGCAGCCATTTCAACCAAAGCCAACGGAAAGTATACTGGCTTGGCTCTTAAGATTATGGGACATGGGGGCAGAAAGCATTGTAGTTAACAATCTGGAAATTTCTCAACTTGCGTCTATCACCTCACACCCTGCTCTTAGACAAAGATTATAAGCTACTATACAACATCATGATGAAAGCCATTCCCTAATAGATTGGTTAATGGTGGCATGCTGGTTACTTGGCCTAATAAGGCCAGTATACCACTACATATGGGTCATCCACGGAGGAGCTTCAAACATATATCTGGAAATTGGGCATGAAGGAGGCTATACATAAGGAAACATTTGAAAGCCCAGATTTGGTGAAATTTTCAGCAGGAACGAAGGATCTGATCTTCAACCAGTTCCCTCCCACCTTTACAGAACATTAGTATCTGTATTGAATCCCCTGGTGTCATCGGAGGCCATTGTCCAGCAGGCTCCCAGTTAGTAGCTGATATGGGAAAGACAGAGCTCCTAAGAGCAAGGCATAATGTTAGGGAGAAGAAGCTGAGATACTTCCAGTTTTTAAACCAGGAAAGCCTCACTATGAATAGTTCAATCAGGCCCCACATGGGTGTCCCAGTTCCACAAACTTATACAGACCAGGGTAGCCTTAGCTAAAATTGATTGATAATCTAATCATGTTTTACTTCGACTATGGAAACAATTAAGAGATGACCAGAAATTTCTAAGTACCCCTAAAAGAGCAGGGTACAAATAATTAAACAAATGGCAACAAGAACTTGAACCTAGAAGACTTTATAGTCCCTAATAAAAGGAAAAAGCCTTGTCAGGTGACCTGGGCTATGATACCTGAGCCACTTCAGGAAAATGAGTTGCAATCAGGCACTTTATGGCATGACAAGGGATATTAGTCCCCCTGCAACTAGGGCCTCCAGACAGAACCAGAGGACGTATGTCAAACTGACAAAAGAACACACAGCAGATTATGGCACTGGTTGACATGGACGCAGAAACATCAATCATTTATGGGGATTCAACTAAATTTCAAGGAAACAGAGTGATGATCAGTGGTTTTGGAGGACAGACAGTTCTTGTCACCCAAACATAGTTGAAATTGGGGGTTGGGCATCTTCCACCCTGGGAGCATAAAGTGTGTATTGCCCCAGTCCTGGTGTACATCTTGGGTATAGATATACTATGGGGTCTGACTCCCCAGATGATTATAGGAGAGTTCAGACTGAGAGAAAGATATATTAGTATCTGGGCAGTACAGGCAATATTGGGAGGCTGTGGGAAATATAAGCCTGTTCACTTGCCCAATCCATGCAGGAACACTAATACTAAACAGTACAGACTCCCAAGAAGACAGGAGGTAATACCCAGAAGCTAGAAAAAGTAGGGATCACAAGGCCTGCGCACTGCCCATACAATTCCCCCACATGGCCAGCACAGAAGCCAGATGGCACATGGAGAATGACAGAAGATTACAGAGAGTTAAATAAGGTCACATCACCCATTCATGCAGCCATACCCATTATTGCCTCCCTGATGGGGACATTGAGTAGGAAGATAGAAACCTACTGTTATGTCCCAGACCTGGCCAATGCATTCTTCTGCATTCTTATCCAGGAAGAATCATAAGACCAGTTTGAATTTATATGGGGAGGCAGGCAGTGGACCTTTTAGGTCCTGCTGCAAGGCTATGTGCACTCACCAACGTACTGTCATAACTTAGTGGTGTGTGACCTAGCAGAACGGAAAAATCTGGATAACATTAAACTGTACTGCTATATTGATGATCTCATGTTGTCATCTGACTCACTGGTGACATTAGAAAGCTCAGTTTCACTAACTGCTCATTTGCAAGACAAAGGGTGGGCTATAATTCTACAAAAAGTGCAAGGGCCAGGTTTGTCAGTAAAATTCCTGGATGTAGTTTGGCAAGGAAAGACCAGTATACTACCCTGTGCAATAATAAACTAAGTACAGGCGTTCCCAGTCCCTACCATGCCAAGGCAGCTGCAAGAATTTTTGGGTATACTGGGATACTGGCATTCCTTTATATCCCACCTAGTGCAGCTGCTGAGGCCTTTGTATTGACTCCTGAAGAAAGTCCAAAATAGGACTGGGGGAGAATGGAATGAGACTTTCCAGCAAAGAAAACTGCCTGCTAAACAGCCCCAGGCACTGGGTATATTTGATCCTACCCTTCCAGGGTAACTAGATGTCCATGTAAGTCAGGATGAGTTCGGCAGGGGTTTGTGGCAGCGTCAAAATTCTGTTCAAACCACAGTTGAGTTCTGGTCTCACGTTTGGCATGGAGCAGAAGAAAGGTACAGTATGATTGAAAAAAAAATATTGTCTCCCTACTCTGAATTACAGGTTGTAGAGCTAATAACTCAAACATCTGAAGTCATAGTTAAGACCCACTTGCCAATTCAGGAGTGAATGAAAGATCCGACCAACCTTCCTAAGACAGGGGTGGCCCAAGCACAGACTGTGGCACAATAGGTCACTTATTGCAGCCAGAGGAGTAGTCTATCTTCATCACCATCAAAAAAAGATCTCAGATAGATCCTAGGCCCAGTGACATACTGCATCTGAAAGAAACAGTGGTTTCTCCACTAAAGAAGAGTCCCATTCGGGAAGGAAAATATCCCATTCCTGGATATGCCTGGTGTACAGATGGGTCTAGTAAGGACAACCCAAGCTAGTGGAGAGCAGTCGCATACCATCCCTCCACTGAAACAATCTGGTTTGAAGAAGGGAATGGTCAGAGTAGCCAATGAGCAGAACTAAGAGCTGTGTTATAACAGCTTATAGGTTATAACCAAGGGACCTGGTGATGGTATCTTGAATATCTGCACAGATAGTTGAGCTGGATAGTGTACTGGGGCTCACTCTTTGGGTTGCACAGTGTGCCTCCCAGGACTGGATCAATCTGGAGTAGAGATCATATAATCATAGAATGGGCTGGTTGAAAAGGACCGCAACGATCATCTTGTTTCAACCCCCCTGCTATGTGCAGAGTTGCCAACCACTAGACCAGGCTGCCCAGAGC
>NW_011111542.1:9131-11528 GCF_000146605.3 Meleagris gallopavo
GCAAGTGCACACTTCTGGATCATAGCCAGCTTCTCACCCACCAGGACCCGCAAGCTCTCCTCTGCAGGGCTGCTCTTAAGGAGATCCTCCCCCAGTTTGTATAAATACCTGGGATTGCCCCGACCCAAGTGCAGCACCCCACAGTTGGCTTTGTTGAACCTCATTAGGTTCTCATGGTCCCACTTTTCCAGCCTGTCCAGGTCCCTCTGGATGGCTCCCCTCCTTCCAATGTATCAACCATATCACTCATCTTGGTGTCATCTGCAAACTTGCTAAGGATGCACTCGATGCCATCAATGACATCTGGAATGTGGTTAGACACAGACCATACATGTCCACGACATTTCTGGCTATCAACCCCTGCAGACACAAGAAAACGATGAGGCTGACACACTGGCCCAAGTTTGATGGATTGAAGAGTACATCACCCGCTGGCTACATCAGAAGCTGTGGCATGCCAGACAAAAGACAATATGGGCAGCTGCTAAAGCATGGGAGCTGCCCATACAACTATCTAATATCATCCAGGCAAGCCAAGACTGACGCTGGCTCCAGGATGAGACTGAGACCATTGCCCAAAATAACAGCTCATCTTGCTAGAGGACAAATCCTCTCCAGAGATGGCAGGTTCATTATATTGGGCCCCTCCTCTGTCTGAGGGAGTGAGATATGCTCTGACCTGTATCAACACAGCAAGTGGGCTAATGCAGGCCTATCCAGTACCAAAAGCAAACCAGGCACATATCATCAAGGCACTCACCAAATTGTCTTGAGATGTCCTGTAGGCAGACGTCATCGAGAGCTACCGAGGAACACATTTTATTGGTACAATGATACAACACTGGGCAGAAGAAAACAACATTGAGTGGTGATTCCATCTGCCATATAATCCAACAGGGGCTTTATTGGATTCTAGAAAGGTATTCTTAAGGCTGCCCTAAAGACAGACTCAGTCCCTACAGGGGACAAAGAGACTCTGTGAAACCCTGCAGGACCTGAATGAAAGGCCTAGAGACAGCAGACCTAGTGTCCTAAAGACACTACAGACAATATGGGCCTTCCTGCTTAGGATCTGAATTATGGGCAGCCATATTCGGGTAAGATCCCAAATTGGCAATGAAAATAATTTTTCGCTCTCTGCCCCTGAGAACATAGAGCCTGGTACCCATAAAATAGAATGGCCTTGGAGGGTGCAAGTAGGACAAAAATGGTGTGGCCTACTTTTTCCTCAGGGGATATTATTAGAGGCTGGGGAATCAGTAGTCCCCCCAGTAATAGGTACTTGGCCTGCAGACATAGCGGTCAACACTCAGGTTTTCATCACTAAGGAGATTTCAACCACATCCCTGTGGCAAATCTGGACTCCCCCTTTGGTACCTGATATAGGTATACAGTCTCCGATATCAAGCCAAAGGGTATGGTACAGATGGCTGGGACATTCCCCAGTGCATGCCGAAGTGTTCACCCAGGACAGGTTCATGGCTTATATCTTACCATGCAAGGTGGACTTTCCCCTTCTGGCACCTCTAAAACAGCTGTACTATTCCCCATAAGTCTCTTGGAGTCCACAGGATCACTGGGAAGAGCAACATGACATCAAGATGCTTCAGTGTCACTATAAGATCAGTATGACACCTGATGGTAGACTACAGAGGACTGATGGAATGCAAGCCGAACCCTTCCTGGTCCAAGCTACTGCATGCTTCTACTAACACCATCAAGTAGTGGCCCATTAAAGAACTTCAACCATGAACCAATCATCAATCATCTTACATTGCGTCAATCTGCATCATGACAGGCAATTGTAAAAGCAGTACATCCGATCCTTGTATTAGGGAAGGCTCACCCTCCAGCTGGCCAAATCATTGGTTCATGCCATGAAGGGGTGGAGTATATGGGAACTGTTGAGTCACAGCATGAACCACTGATTGAACACCTGGAGACAAGACCTGGTCAGCCCTGGGAGCACATGCAAAAGCAATTCACCTATGCAACCAGAAGGGGTGAAGCTTGTCTCCACCCCTCTTAGACTTCATTTAGGGCCTGCCACTGTGGAAGGATCTCTCGTTGGAGATCCCTCTTCTGTGAAGTTTCTACTGTGTGCCTAGATCTTCAGAGACACGTGAGCACTTCTCTTCTTTTGTAACGTCTTCCTATTGTGCTGGTCCCTCTGTTGTCACACTGGCACAGCTCTAGACCCATACCTATCGCTCAGCAACAACCAAAAATCAGTGTGCATTTGGCATTGTTTGGGCTGAAATTAGGGAACAGAAATGGCACATTGCGGTGCTAACTGAAGTTATGGCAAACCATTTTATATATTTTGATATACTGACTTTATGTTCTGATAAAGGAATTTGAGCATATGCTTCAAGATTAGTGAAAATATGGTTTTGT
>NW_011111542.1:11548-35065 GCF_000146605.3 Meleagris gallopavo
AGTTATAAATACGTTATCTGCAAATTTTCAATGGAACGTATAGAGATGTGATCAGATATTCAACTCAAAATTTTGATAATATCCCTTTACCAGACTTTTACAGATGCCTCAAGATTGCCTCTGCCAAGAAGGAAAGAGGGGTAATTGTAGAAGGCAACTCCCTTCTGAGAGGAACATAGGGTTCCATGTATCAGCCAGGATCTATCCATAAGGAAGTTTGCTGCCTCCCTGGGGCCGAGGTCAGGGACATAACGAGGAAACTCCTTAGTCTGGTTCTTCCCTCTGATTATTGTCCCTTACTAATAGTTCTGGGTGACAGCAATGAAGTCACTGAGAGAAAACTAAGCATTATCAAAGGCACTTCAGAGCAGTTAGCTGATGGAGCAGAAGCACAGATGGTGTTTTCCTCTATTCCTCCAGTGGCAGAGAGGGATACTTAGAGGACCTGGAAAACCCATTTTACAAACACATGGGTAAGGGGCTGGTGCAATTGTAGGAATTTGATTGATTGATTTTTTTTTTAAACCATGGAGTGGTTTATTATGTGCCTAGCCTGATGGCTGCAGATGGGTCTCACCTGCCTCAAACAGGGAAACAGATCCTAGCCCAGGAGCTGGAAGGGCTCATTCATAGGGCTTCAAACTAGGCAAATCTTGCTAGAGATGAGCCTGAGTTGACAGGTTTCGGGGTGAGGCAAGTTGCTCAGCTGTAGTGCATCTATACCAATACACAGCATGGACAACAAACAGAAGGAGCTGAAAGCCACTGCGTAGCAGGCAAGCTATGACTTAGTTGCTATTACTGAAACACAGTGGGATCGCTGCCATGACTGGAGTGCTGCAGTGAATGGCTATGAGCTCTTTGTAATGGCTATGAGCAAGGAAGGAGGGGCAGTGCATGGCTCTATGTCAGAAGATGCTTTATGTTGAGCAAAAAGCTGGGAATGAAAAGGTTGAATATCTATGGGTAAAGATCACAAGAAGGGCCAGAAGGCTGATATCCTGATTGGAGTCTATTATTAACATGAAGAGATAAACGAGGCATTCTAAGAGCAGCTAGCAGAAGCCAGCCCTTTTTCTCATGGGTGACTTCAACTTCCCTGATAAGAACTGGAAATATAATACAGCACAGAAGTAGTCTAAGAAGTTTCAAAAGTGTGTGGAAGATAACCTGATGCAGTTGGTAAGATGCATACCAGGGGAAGTGTCCCCTTCACAGAGAAGGGCCAGTGGGAGATGTGAAGGTCAGAAACTCTCTTGGGTAGAGTGACCACAAATTGGTAGAGTTCTCTATTCTTGGTTAAATCAAGAGAGGGGCTACCTTGGATTTCTGGAGGGTGAACTTTAAACTATTCAGAATCCTGGTAAAGAGAGTCCACTGGGATTCAGCCCTGAAGGGTAAAAGTGTCCAAGGAAGCTGTACACTCCTCAAGAAGGAAGTCTTAAAAGTTCAGGAGCAGGCTGTCCCCCCTGTGCCATAAGATGAGCCAGTGGGGAAGAACCACACGTATGAACAGGAAACTTTTTCAGAGGCTCCAGGAGATTAAGAGAATCTACCTCCTGTAAAAGAAGATTCAGGCAACTCAAAGAGAATATTAAGAAGTCGTGAGGATGTCCAGGGAGAAAATTAGAAAGGCAAAAGCCAAGTTTGACTTCAACCTGGCCACTGGGATAAAGAAGAACAAAAACATTTTTAGAAATAACAGTATATTTTTAGTAATAACAGTAAGAGGATGTTAAGGAGAATCATCAAATCTGCATCCATTACTGGATGCAGCAACAAATGTGACTGTTGAAGATAAAAACTGAGGTTCTCAGTGCCTTCTTTACATCTGTCTTTAAAAGTCAGACCAATTATACTCAGGGTACTCTGCATCCTGATCTGGAAATCTGGGGTGGGGAACAGAATAAAACCCCCACAATTCAGGTGAAAACAGTTAGAGACCTACTACTCCTCCTGGACTGTCACATGTCCATGAGGCCAGATGGGATCCACCCAAGGTTACTGAGAGAGATGGTAGAAGTGATTGCCAAGCCATTTTCCACTATTTATGAGTGTTCCTGGTCAACCAGAGAGGTCCTAAAGGATTGGAGGCCTGACAGTGCAGAAGGAGGATCCAGGGATCTACAGCCTGACCTCAGTGCCAAAGAAGGCTACAAAATAGGTCATCTTGAGCAAGATCACATAGCATATGTGGGACAACCAGAGGATCAGGCCAAGCCACCATGGGCTCATATACAACCAATGGGTGTACCCACATACAAACAGTCAGCTGGTATACAGAGGTTAGGCTTAGTAAGATTATCACAGTGGAAAGATAATCAAAATAAATGAAAACACTCACCTGTGCCATAGGCTCACAGTAAACTCCCCAAGGAGCAATCTCCAGAGAGAGATCCTTCCTCAGTGGCAGTCAGCACTTAAATGGGATTTAGGAGAGGTGGAGCCAGGCTCCACCCCTTCTAGTAGCACAGGTGAATTGCCTTCACCTGTGCTCCTGCAGCTGATTCATTGCTTGCCTCAACTGGTCAATCAGAGGTTCAGGCCATGATCAACAGTTCCCATACATTTCACCCCTTCACAGTGTGAACCAATGATTGGGTTAACAAAAGGGTGAGCTTTCTCTATTACAGAGATCTGACACATCGCACCACTTACACATTTTCCCATCACGATGTATGTTGACATAATTTAAGGCAAACAACGATTGGTGAAAGTTCAGGTTCCTTCATGGGCCAGTGCTTGATGGTGTATCTGGAGGAATGTAAACAAGTCCATCTATGTTTCATCAGTCCTATGTAGGTCATCACCGGGTGTTGCACATGATCTGACAGCAACACTGGAATGCTTTGAGGATATTTTGTTCTTTCTGGTGGTCCTAGAGGCTCAAAGACTCAGGGGGACTAATACAGATGTTTCAAAGGTACCAAGAGGAGAAGGTCTGTAGTCCAGGGCAAGATACAGGCTGTATTTCTATCCTGGGTCAACACTTCAGTTTGTACTGGGACATGCCCCAGTCATCTGTACCATACCTTTTGGCCAGATATCTGCATAACTATATGTGGCACCAGAGGAGGTCTCCTGATCTGCAATAGGGACATGATGGGGGTTCTTTTAGCAATAAAGATTGGTGTGTTGACCACAGTATCTGCAGGCCATCTGTAATACCTATCACCGGAGGGACTACCGAGCTTCCCACCTCCAATAATCTCCCTCAGAATGAAAGTAGGTCATACCACTTAGGTCCTACCTGCATCTTCCAAGGCCGTTTTAATTTATGGGTATCCATAGATTTAAATTCGCAGGGGTAGGGAGCAGAAGAGTATTTTAATTTCCAGAGCCTGTAATTTGAATCCTAAGTGGGGAGGACTGTGTTGTCTGTAGCATTCTCAGGGCACTGTGTCTGCCATCTCAAGGTCTTTCATTCAGGTCCCGCAGGGTTTCATAGAGTCTCTTTGTCCACCCCTGCAGGGACTGGGAGTCTGTCTTTAGGACAGCCTTAAGAATACCATTATAACATTCAATGAGGCCTTCCCCCATTGGCAGGTGGAATTGCCATTCAATGTTGTTTTCTTCTGCCCAATGTTGTATCATTATACTGGTAAAATGAGTCCTTTGGTCGCTCTCAGTGAATTGAGGTGTCCTGTAGGCAGACATCAGTCTAGTAAGTGCCTTAATAGTATATGCCTGGTTTGCCTTTGGTACTGGATAGGCCTGCAGTAGTCCACTTACAGTACTGACACAGGTCAGGGCATATCTTGCTCCCCCATACCGAGGAGGGGCCCAATGTAATCAGCCTGCCATCACTGGAGAGGATTGTGTCCTTTAGCAAGGTGGGCTGCTGTTTCGGGCAACGATCTCAATCTCATCTTAGAGCAAGCGTCACAGTCTCGGCATGCCTGGATGGTGTCAGATAGTTGTATGGGTAGCCCCCATGCTTTAGCAGCTGCCCACATTGTGTTTTGTCCCTCATGCCACAGTTTCTGGTGTACCCAGTGCACGATGTTCTCAGACGGTGAATTCTCAATCCATTGAACTCAGGCCAGTATGTTGGCTTCATCATTTCCTGGTGTAGAGGTTGGTGACCCGAGACATGGTAGACATGTATAGTACTGTGTTTAATTGAATTCCATATGTCTAACCACATATCTTCACCCCAGATTGGCTGGGCGTGGATAGTCCATTCCTAGGTGGCTCACTATGCAATCCAAAGAGTGAGCCCCAATCCAACTATCTGTGCAGATGTTCAGGATACTGTCACTGGATTCCTTGGTTATAACCATCCACACTGCTCGCAGTTCTGCCCATTGGCTGTTCTGATCATCCCCTCGTCAAACCAGATTGTCTCAGTCAAATGATGGTATGCTATTGCTCTCCACTTGCTTGGGTTGCCCTTGCTGGACCCATCTGTGTACCAGACATCTTCAGGAATAGGATATTTTCTTTCCTGAATGGAACTCTTCTCTGGTGGAGCGGCCAATGTCTCTTTTGGTGCATCACTATGGTACATCACTGGGCCTAGGATCTTCTGTAGTTCTTTTTCTAATGGTGGTGAGGATAGACTACTCCTCTGGCTGAGATAAGCGACCTATTATGCCTTATCTGAATCAAAAGCAAATAACCATAGAATGGCTGATATTCAGCTCATTATTCACCGAGACCCCTAAGTCCTTCTCCGCAGTTCTGCTCTCCATGAATTCTTCTTCCTGTTAGTATACATATTTCTGATTGCTGTGACCCAAGTGCAACACATTGCACTTGGCCTTATTAAACTTCCTTTGGTTCATGTGGACCATTTCTCAAGTCTGTCCAGGTCCCTCTGGATGGTATCTCTTCTTTCTGTTATATCAGCTGCACCACTCAGCTTGGTGTTATCAGCAACAGCAAACTTGATGAGGGTACACTCAATCCCATTATCTATGTAATCCATAAAAACATGTTCAAGAGGACCAGTCACAAGACAGAAGTGTCTCTGAGGGACACTTCTGACCAGCTTTCACCTAGACATAGATCAGTTGACCCCAATCCCCTAGCTATAATAGAATCACAAAATTGCAGAATCAAGTCCAAGCCCTCTGTTAAAGCAAGTACCCTACAATAGGTCACACAGGTAGGAGTCTAGATTGATCTTGAATATTTCCAGAGAAGGAGACTCCACAACCTCTCCAGGCAACCTGTACCAAAGCTCTGCCACTCTTACCATAAGAGTGTACACAACCTCTCATGTTCAAGTTTTAGGCCATTACTCCTTGTTCTATTTCCACACACTAACAAGAAGAATCAGGCCTCATCCATTTGCCTCCCATCACCCTTAAGATATTTATAGACATTAATCAGGTCCCTCCTTCTATTTTCCTCAGGCTCAACAGACCCAAGTTACTTAGTCTTACCTCATAGGGGAGATGCTCCAGGTCCTTAATCACCTTTGTGGCCTTCCATTGGACCCCTTCTAAGAGATCCCTCTCTTTTTTGAACTGGGGAACCCAGAACTGGACACCATATTCTATATGTGGCCTGAGCAGAGTATAGTGGAGAGGGAGGATCGCCTCCCTTAACCTGCTGGTCACACTCTTTATAATGCACTCCAGGATACCATTGGCTTTCTTGGCCAAAAGGGCACACTGCTGGCTCATGGCCAACCTGTCATCCACAAGATCACCCAGGCCCTTCTCTGCACAGGTTTTATCCACCACATCATCATTAACCTGTACTGATGCATGCAGTTATTCCTCCCCAGGTGCTGGACTGTACACTTACTCTTGTTGAACCTCATCAGGTTCTTCCCTGCCTAACTCCCAAGGCTGTCCAGGTCTTGCTGAATGGTAGCACAGTCTTTTGATGCATCAACCACTCCTCCCAGCTTTGTATCACCAGCAAACTTGCTGGGAGTGGACTTTATCCTTTCATTCAATTCATTGATGAAGATGTTGAACAAGACCAGACTCAGCACTGACCCTTAGAAAGCACTGTTAGTTACAGGCGTCTAGCCAGACTCCGCATTGCTGATGACAACCCTCTGAGCTCTGCCAGTCAGCCAGTTCTCAGTACACCTCACCATCCACTCACCTATCCCTCACTTCAATTTTCATAACAAGGATGTTGTGGGAGATGATGTCAAACACCTTGCTAAAGTCAACTTCCACTGCTCTCCCCCCTATCTATCCAGCCAGTGATGACATCATAGAAGGCTACCAGGTTGGTCAAGCCTGATTTCTCTTTGGTAAATCCATATTGACTACTCCTGACAACTTTCTTCTCTTCCAATTGCTTGAAAAGGGTATCCAGAACAAGTTGTTTCAACCTCTCCAGAGTCTGAGGTGAGGCTGACTGGCCTGTAGTTTTCTGGATCCTCCTTGCTCTTTTTGAAGACTAGAGTGACTTTGGCTATCCTCCAGTCTTCAGGCACATCTCCCATTCACCAGGACCTTTCAAAGATGATAGAGAGCAGCTCAGCAATCACCTCTGCCAGCTCCCTCAGCACACATGGGTGTATCCCATGAGAGTCCAGATTTTTATGTACTGATTTTGGCAAAATGTTCTCTGACCAGACCTTCCTCAAGAAATCTTCGTTTCCCTAGACTCTCGCTCTCTTGCCTACAGAGTCTAGGATTCCTAAGGGCCTGTCTTAGCATTTAAGACTGAAGTAAGATGGCATTCAGAATCTCCACCTTCTCAGTGTTCCTGTCACCAGGGCACCCATCTCATTTAGCAGGGGACCAACATTTTTCCTAGTCTTCTTCTTACTGCTGACATACTTGGAAAACAAAAACACCCCCCCCAAAGAAAACACACAACCCCCAAAAAACACCCACTTCCAAAGCTCTCCCAATTCCCCCCCTCACGAAATCCCCCTAACCCCTCCCCCCCCCAAATAACACCCTTTCTTGTTATCCTTTACCTCTTTTGCAAGGTTTAATTCCAAGAGGACCTTAACCTTTCTCACTGCATCCCTACAGGCCCTGGACAACATTACTATACTCTCCCCAATTGCACAGATCATTTTTCCACATTTCATGGACCACCGTCTTTTCTTTTGTTTAATCCATGAGTTTCTTACTCATCCACACAGGCTTCCTGCCACCCTTCCCTGATTTCTTACTCTTACAGATGCATTGATCTAGAGCTTAGAAGAAGTGGAATTTGTCAACCAGCTCTAGTGGGCTCCCTTACATTCTGATGCTCTAGCCCTCCAAGTACATCTTTGAAGACATCCTCTCCTGAAGACAAGGGTAGCAAAGCCACTCATTGCTTTGCTTCTTCCACACAAGATTTTGAAATTTATCATCTCATAATTACTGCATCCCAAACTGCTCCCTTCATCTTCACATCCCCATCCAGCCTTTCCCTGTTTGTAGAAGACCACATCAACTTCCCCCTTCTCTTCAGGTGGGTTGTAGTGCACACCCACAATAGTGTCACCTACATTAGCTCACCTCTTAGTTCTTAACTACAAGCTCTTCACCATTTGTCCCCAGGTGGAACTCAGTACGTTGTATTTTCTCTCTCACATAGAGAGCAACTCCATCACCTTGCCTCACAATTCTGTCTTTCCTAAAGAGGACACAGGGACATAGCCGTCCATGACAGCATTCCAGTGAGTTGTCCTACCATGTCTCTGTAATCATAATGAGATCATGGCCCTATGATCATATACAGATTTCTAATTCCTCCTGTTTATTTCCCATGCTGCATGCACTAACATACAGGAACTTTAGGGAACTAGAGGGTGGAGGTATACCTCTAGAGGAATGCAGAATTTCAGTGGGGCTATTGGCAATGCTGTTTCCTCTGAGGAGTCCTCAAAAAATCCTATTGGACAGTTGAGACAGTTTCCTAGAACTACAGCATTCCAAGGTCCTTCTCTGTCACATCCTCTTCCTCCATGTATGTTTCTGGCTGTTCACCCTTGTCCTGTCTCCACACACTGCTGAAAACAGTCTGGCCTCACCACTCCGCCCTCCACACCTTAGATACTTATAGATCTGGATCAGGTCCCCTCTCGGTCTTCTTTTCTCAAGGCTAAACAGACCCAGTTCACTTAGCCTTTCTTTATAGGGAAGATGCTCCAGGCTCTTCACCATCTTTGTGGCCCTCCGCTGGACTCTTTCCAAGAGATCTCTGTCTTTTTTGCACTGGGGAGCCCAGAACTGGACACAGTACTCCAGATGAGGCCTTACCAGGGCAGAGTAGAGGGGGAGGATCACCTCCCTCAACCTGCTGGCCAAACTCTTTTTAATGCACCCCAGAATGCCACTGGCCTTTTTGGCCACAAGGGCACACTGCTGGCTCATGACCAACCTGTCGTCCACCAGGACACCCAGGTCCCTCTCTGCTGAGCTCCTCTTCAGCAGCTCATCCCTCAACCTGCACGGTGCATGCAGTTATTCTTCCCCAGATGCAAGACTCTACACCTGCTTTTGTTGAACCTCATCCGGTTTCTTACTGCCCAGCTCTCCAGCCTGTCCAGGTCTCGCTGAATGGCAGCACAGCCTTCAGGCGTGTCAGCCAATCCTCCCAACTTTGTATCATCAGCAAACTTGCTGAGGGTGGCCACTATCCCCTCATCAAGGTCATTGATAAAGATGTTGAACAAGACCGGACCCAGCACAGACCCCTGAGGAACACTGCTAGTTACAGGTCTCCAACTGGACTCTGCACTGCCAACGACAACCCTCTGTGTTCTGCCAGTCAGCCAGTTCTCAAATTACGGTAAGTATAGACTAACAATGTTTTACATCAGATAGATGCAATATTTAAAGGACAGTTTTATTTTCCTCAATATACTAAACATACTGGGAATGCATATTTCCATTCACATCCATAAGTGCCTATATTCAAACATTTACACAGGCATGACAAAATATTTTTTCCATTATGCAAAGCTTATTTTTTTTTAATTGCTACTCCTTGAGATTTCTCCGCCGCTCTGAAACACAGGAAAACTGAATTTTTATATAGTGAAATAACAGTAAGACAGAGGACTCATTTCAGGAAGTGCTTATAAACTTCGCAGGAGTAGTCCCTTTATCAGAATGATCATTTCCCATCTGGCAAGGACCTGGCTTTCACATCTGATATAGAGACTATTGGAAATTAGTAAAAATGATGGTCTTTTTTCTTTTTTTTTTTTCTAAATTGGTAGAGCCTTTTTGTTATTGAGTGAATAGACTTTTTAAAAATTTAAAAAAAAAAACAAAAAAAAACATAAGCACTGCTGCTACATGTACATATTTTACCTCTGCTGATTTTATACAGAAACTGACTTTCTCAGGTTTCAGTAAATAAATTCTTCTGCATTTCCACAAATTGATTTATAATCCTTCTATTGCTCTCCTTTGCATGCCTCTACTGCTAGACTGCAAGACAATGCTAGTATCAGAGCAGAACTAGAGGTATGTATTACTCATGAGGGACTAATACCTGTTTATTATCCTGTATCCTACATACTGCATGCTAGTTTAGGACTTCTCACATTTGCTTTTGTAACATGAGAAGAGCAGAAAAGTCCCAGGCCATAGAGAGTGAGGATCTGCTCAGAGGCAACAGCAGTGGGTACAGAAATAAGGAAAAGATGCTGCTTATCTTCAGAAGGTCTGTAAAGTCTTCAGATAGGCAGAGATCTCCAAATGATACATCTTTGCTGTTGCTGACGACCTTTAAATGAGGTCTGGGAAGGAGAGGACTTCAGATTCAACCCCTTCCAGTCACTCAGGTACATTTATATGCACCTGAGCTCCTCTGCGTTGGCCCTGCCTTCCTACTAGCTGTTCAATCAATGTTTCAAGCCGTCGCATAGAATTTCCACTACAGCTTTGTAGAATTGTTTTTTGGCATTCAAAACTACTGATTTTTTTCACACAATGCAATCTGCTAAGAGGGAAATTATTTATTTTCCTCTCAGCTATGTGTTTCAGCAAAGCAGGCAGGAAAGCAGGTGAAGGATTCAGATGCTAAACACAGGACTTAACTGCAGTTTGAGGTGCTCTGGGTTATCCTGTGACGGTTGCTACTGCATCCTCAGAAAAAAACAATGGGCTTACTGCTGATCTTAGCTCTGACCTTGCCTGTTTTCTATATTTATATTGATTCTTGTGACAATTAAAATACTCGGGCAGCATAGATATCCAGACCGCACAGAGGCTATGGCAGTAATACTACATATGCTTTGAGCTGTCTAGAAAACATGTCTGTCTTGTGTTTATACAAAGGTATAGACACTATAGTAAGTGTAAGAGGGCAGGACTGCCCTGTATTTGCCCTGTCTGACTCTTCCTTTGAGCAAGGGCTATTCGCAGGAAAAAAAAAAAGATGGCAGGAGAAAGGAGAGTCAAAGGAGAGAAAGAAGAAGCCAAGACAGCAGGGTGAGGGAGATCCTTCAATAAATTATATGTGGGGAAACAGAATACTGGAAGAAAGAATGAAAAAGAAGCATCAGTGTACAGGGAAGTGAGTACTAAATTAATAGAGTTTTGAGGACAGTGATGGAAGAGGAGCTGGGAATAAAGAAGAGTTAATGAAAGCTCCACTGAGAGTATAAGACTTAAAGAAAATATCAGGAGAAAATAAGTAGCCTGAAGGGGACAGGGGCAAAAGAAAATTTAGAACAGCTGACATAAACTGGCCGAAGAGATATTCCATACCATACAACATCATGCAGGAAATGTCTTGAAGGATGTGGGAGTTCATGTCAAGCTAGATGGGCATCAGCCAGGAGGTGGTGAGCAATTGCTTGTGCATCACTTGTTATATACTTTCATACATATATATATATAGTCATAACTCTAATCCTTTTCTTTTTCTCTATCTTAGTAAGTGTATTTATCTCAATCCACAAGTTATACTGCTTTTTCCTGATTCTCTTCTCCACCCCACTGGGAAATGAGAGAGTGAGTAAACAACTGTGCGGTGCTTAGCCACCCACCTGGTTAAATCACAACAATAGTCAGGGCTGCTCCTTCCCAGATGTAGAATCCAGCACTTGCTCTTGCTAAACGTTATGTAGTTGGTCGTTGTCCAGCTCTCTAATTTGCCTACATCTCTCTTCAAAGACTCTCCAACCTTGATGAAGACAACAATTCCTTCCAACTTAGTATCATCAGCAAACTTGCTCAAAGCATCCAAGTAATTTATGAAAACAATAAAAAGAACTGTCCCTAAAATAGAGCCCTGGGGAACTCCATTAGTGACTGGCTAACAGCCGGACGTAACCCCATTTATTACAATCTTAGCTCCCCCATCACATAACATTTTTGCCTAGCTGTATGCTGGACATGTTGTCCACCAGAATATTCTGAGAAATATTATCAAAAACTTTCCTGAAATCCAAAAAGATAACAACTGGGTTCCTTTGATCAACTAGATGAATGACCTTGTCATAAAAGGAAATTAACTTAGTTAAGCAGGACCTTTCCCTCATGAACCCATGTTGGCTGTGACCAATGACCTCAATGTCTTTTAGGTGTTTTTCAGTAACTCCCAGCAGAATTTGCTCCATAATTTTACAGGCTGTAAAGTTAGACTGACAGTTCTGTCATACTAGGGCCTTCTTTCTTGCCCTTCTTGGAACAATTGCAGCAATGTTTGCCAGCTTCCAGTCAACAGAGACCTCTCCAGATACCCAAGACTATTGTAAAATAATTGAGAAAGATCTTGCAGTAACATCATCCAGATCTCTGAGGATTCATCTTGGGATGAATCCTATCAGGTCCTATGGACTTTATGCATCCAGGTAGAGCAGAAAATCCTGCACAAGTTCAGGATTGGCTGCAAATTGATGGTTACATCAGTCACACTCATCCAACTCAGTGCACCTGAAGTGCTAGCATCCATCATCAGTGTTGAAGACAGAGACAAAAAAGGCATTAAAAGTCTCTGCTTTGTCTATGTCCCACTTGGTAAGTAGATCATTCTCATCAAGTAATGATCTGATCTTCACTCTGGTCCTTCTCTTACTTTCAACATATTTTTAAAAGTCCTTTATAGTCCCCACAGTATTGGACAGGTCCAACTGAGCCTTGGCCACATGAATTTTCTCTGTACAAAGGTGAACAACATCCCTGTAGTCTTCCCATGTCACCTGACCTTACTTTCAGTGACCATACACCTGCTGGGGAATGGCTGCAAGAACAGGGCAGCCGTGAGAATATGTACAAGCATAGCAGGCACGGCAGCACAGAGTGCATACCCATGGGAAAACACTAGGAGTCATCCAGGGGTCACAACATCCCTGAGACAAGGCGAAAACAACTCAAGGCAGACCCACACCTACAATCTGTAGATAGGAGGAAGCTGGCAAGTAAGCTGGCTTAGCAACACAAGGGTGAATGAGCATTGGTTAAGTCTAAACAGCCCGCCTAGCAACCAACATTGTGCACCAACAGTAAGTGAACCCATGTGCATTAGGGATATATATAAACCTGTGTGAACAATAATAAAGTGAAGCTTGATCACTCATATTGAATACTGTCATGCTTCCCCGCTCGAGAACAATCTAATTAGGACACTATCCACGGCATACACCTTTTTTTTCCCACCTAAACTCGAGAAGATCCCTGCTCAGTCAAGCTGGCCTTCAGCTTCACCTGGTGACCCCACATTTTGAAACTATATGATCCTGAGCTCTCAAGAGGTGATACTTAAAAAGTGATCAGCACTGATGGACACCAACACATTCAAAAACAGTTTCTCAGGGGACCTTACTAACTGTTCCCTGAACAGCCTAAAATCTGCTCTCCCCATAATTAGAATTGAGGCTTTGGTAGCAGCTTTCCTCCTATTACCAAAGATACTAAATTCAATTATTTTATGGTCACCATGGCCATAATGTCCACCAATTGCCACTTCACTCACAAGACCTTCTCTGTTCACAAGCAACAAGACTAAGAGGTCACCTTTTCTCATTGGCTTCCTCAGTATCTGTACCAAGAAGTTGTCCTTAAGGTATTTTAGGAATCTTCTGGACCTGGTTGTATGAGTTATGTGGTGTTCCCTGTTCATGTCTGGCAAGTTGAAGTCCACATAAGGACAAGAGCATTTGATCTAGATGTCTTCCCTAGTTTCATAAAGGATAATTCATTGCTGTCGTCATCCTGGCCAGATGGTCAGTGGTGGACTCCCATTGTGATATCCCCTTTATTTGCTTCTCCCTTAATCCTTACCTAGGGGTTCTCAACTGTGTTGTGTATACACAGTCCAGCTGCCCCATTACATATAGTGCTACCCCCTGCCTCTCCTGCTCAGCCTGTCTCTTCTGCAAAGCCTGTAACCGTTCAACACAACATACCAGTTACAAGATTCTACCCTTCAGGTTTCACTTATACCAATGATGTCATAGCTCTGGGACTAAGCTAAAGCTTTCAGCTCTTCTTGTCTGTACGTTATGCTGCATGCATTGGTGTGGAAGCATTTCAGATGTGCTTCATTGTGCTCAGCACCTCATGGAGCAGACTGGAACATTTTGCTATCACACAGCCCCTCTGATTGCGGCATGCCATCTGACAGTTTGTCACCAACAGTGTAGGTGCACTTCAGCTGGCCTATCTGTCTCACTTCCAAGCTAAAATAATAATTGTTGGTATAAGAAGACAGTGCCTTTCCCTACAATGTACATGCTTTGTTTTCTGTTTTCCAGAAAAGCTACTGTTTAGCAGAGACATATAGAGAGCTATTTCTATCTGTCCCTGACTTTTATTTCAGTGATGGCAAATCCAAGATGGAGTTATTTATTTCATATTCAAGGAAGGTGTATAAATCCATTACATTAAAACTTGAGACAATCATTTCACACTCAAGAAAGAGCTATTGTTCAATTCACTGATAGTCCCTCCCTTCCTCTTCCATACAATCTGTGAACAGCAATTGTTCATTTCAGATGGCAAAAATGACATAATTCAAAGAATCAAAAAATCATAAAATCCTCAGAGTTGAAAGAAACCTCTGATGATAATGTAGTCTAACTCCACTGCAATGAACAGAGATACACATACAGCTAGACCAGGTTCCTCAAAGCCTGGGTCAGCCTGGCCTTGAAAGTCTCCAAGGACAGAGCATCACCAAATCTCTGTTCCAGTGCCTCACCACCCTCACTGTAAAAGACTTTTTCCTTATATCCAGAATAAATCTACCCTCTTTTAGTTTGAAACCATCTGTTCTTGTCCTGTCACCACAGATCCTACTAAAGAGTCTGTTCCTTTCTTTCCTGTAGCCCCCCTTTACATACTGAAAGGCCACTATCAGGCCACCTCAGAGCCTTCTCTTCTCCAGGCTGAACAGACACAGCTCTCTCAGCCTGTTCTCATAGGAGAGTGTTCCATCCGTTGGATCATCTCTGTGGCTCTCCACTGGGCTTGCTCCAACAGGTCCATGTCTCTTCTGCACTGACAATTCCACTCCTAGATGCAGTATTCCAGGTGAGGCCTCATCAGCACAGAGTACAGGGGCAGGATCACCTCCCTCAACCTGCTGGCCACGTTTCTTTTAATGTAGCCCAGGAGATACTTGGCTTTCATCCCATTGCTAGCTCACGTTCAGCATGCCATTCACCAGTACCCCCAGCTAATTTTGGCAGGGCTCAATCCTTTCATCCCCAGTTTGTACTGTTAGTGGAGGTTGCCTCAACCTAGGTGCGAGACCTTGCACTTGGCTTTGTTGAACTTCATGAGGATCTCTGTCAATGGTTTATGGGCTGGTTTGGCCTAGTTCTGTGACTAGCAGGGCAGAGGGATTTGTGAATCTGGGATTCTGGAAAAGAAACGGGACCCCGAATAATTAAAAACAATGACAATGATCTGAGGAGAAACAAAGTAATTTACTAAATATGGTATCAGAATGCAAGATAACATACTATAATGCAATATAATTAGAATCAAAGCAAATAAATCAAATATAATGAGAGAAAGAGCATCCAAAAACTGAAAGACCTTACACTAATGCTGAGGCACTGTGTGCACTCAGTATGAGCAGCAGGGAGGAGAGCCAAAAAATTGAAAAGAGCACATCAGGTGACCTACCAAGGCTTTATATCTGTTCCCTCTGAGCAGAAATGGTAACGGAGCAGTCTTCTGGGGAATGTAGTAGCTCTCTTCTGGGACTCAGACCTGAAGCATTAACTCTTTAACTCCCAGTCACTACGTGATGTTATGATGTGGAATACCGATAAACAAAACTCATAAAACCATGGCATCCTCCTGGGCCCTCTGCTGAGAGAGGTTCTCTTCCCTCTCCGCTCTGCCCTGGTGAGACCACATCCGGAACATATTGTCCAATTCTGGGCCCCTCAGTTCAAGAAAGACAGGGAACTGCTTGAGAAAGTCCAGCATAGAGCCACAAAGATGATTAAGGGAATGGAACATCTCCCTTACAAGGTAAGGCTGAGGGAATTGGTCTCTTTAGCTTAGAGGAGACTGAGGGGTGACCTCATTAATGTTTATAAATATGTAAAGGGTGAGTGCCAGGAAGATGGAGCCAGGTATTCTCAGTGACATCCAATGATAAGACTAGGGTCAATAGGTGCAAGCTGGAACATAGGAGATTCTACATAAATAAGGGAAAAACTTCTTCAAGGTGAGAGTAACAGAACACTGAAATAGATGCCCAGAGAGGCTGTGAGGTCTTCTTTCTGGAGACATTAAAAACCAGCCTGGACGTGTTCCTGTGTGATCTAATCTAGGTGTTTCCGTTCTGACAGGAGGATTGGACTGGACAGTCCTTCCAATCCCTGACATTATGTGATGCTGTAATTCTATGTGTTGATCTCACCACACAGCCTGGTCCACAGATTTTCTGAATGTGCACTCGACTGCACTATCGATGTCACTGATGAAAATATTAAAGAATATCAGTCCCAGCACAGCCTCATGGGGGACACCACTTGACACTGACCTCCATCCAGACATGAAGCCATTGACCACTACTCCGTTGCTTTGATCCTGCAGCCAATTCTTCATGTATTGAACAGTCCACCCATCAAATTTGTATTTTTCCAATTCAGAGAGAAAGATGTTATGGTGTCCCATGTCAAAGGCCTTACTGAAATTCAGGTAGATGACATCATAGAATCATAAAATCATAGAATATCCCGAGTTGGAAGGGACCCACAAGGATCATCAAGTCCAACCCCTAGCTCCACAAAGGACCACCCGAACTCAAATGCCTTGTCGGAGAGTGGTGTCCTAACGCTCCTTGATCTGCAGAAATTTGGGGTCCTGCCCACCACCCTGGGCAGCCTTCTCCATGCCCACTGTCCTCTGGTGCAGACCCTGTTCCCCCGCCTGACCTTTCCTTGGTACCAACAGTTCTTCCCTTACCCACTGATGCAGTTACACCATCAAGGAAGGCCATTAGATTGGTCAAGCAGGATTTGCCACTGGTGAAGTCATGCTGGTTCTCTATCACCTCCCTGTCTTTCGTGTGCTTCCAGGAGGATCTCCCCATGATCCTTTCCAGTACAGTGAGACTGACACTTCAGTAGTTCCCAGGGTCACCCTTTTTACTCTTTGTAAAAAATGGGTGTGATGTTGTTTTTTTTCCAGTCACCAAGGACTTCATCTAACTGCCATGACTTTTCAAATATCATTGAGAATAATTTGGTGTCCACAGCAAACAATTCCATCAAGATGCATCTCATCAAGACCCATAGACTTGTCAGTGCTGATGTTCCTCAGGCGGTCATACAACTGATTTTTGGTGACAGCAGAAGGGACACTGCTTCCTCAATCCCCTCCTTCCAAACCTATCATTTGAGGGCTGTGTGATGAGCAGTTGTCAGAAAAAAACGGCAAAAAAATATTGTTGAATGTCTTGTCCTTTCTGTTGTTACCAGATCGCCTGTGACACCCACTAGGAGGAGGATATAAAGGCCTTTGCTGGTTGAGGCACTTATAGAAGTCTTTCTTATTCTTCTTGGTACACCTTGCCAAGTGTACTTCAAATTCTGACTTTGCTTTCCTGACTTCATACCTACACAACCTAGCAGATTCCTTATTCTCTTCCCATGGTAACTGTTCCTATTTCCACTGCCTGTGCATTTTCTTCTTTCTCTTCAGTTTCAGCAGTAGGTCCCTGTTCACCCACGTCGGTCGCTTGCCTTCCTTTCCTAACCTGCTATACTTGGGGATGGAGAGCTCTTGCACCCTGAGGAAAGCCTCCTTAAAGATCTGCCAGCTCTGCTCTGCAGCCTTGCCCAAGACCCTGGGACAGTCTCCCAGGGTGTTTTATTCACTAACTCTATGAAGAACTGGAAGTTCACTTTGCACCCTAATTTTACTCTTTGACTGTCTCATATCTGTCAAAGTGTGAACTCCACCACAGCATATTATTAAAGACAGACAAATAATTAATGTATTTTATTTATCCTCAGAAATTACCACTTGGTTGAAAAAAAAAAAAAAGTAAAACCCTCACCAGTCATGGCCTAAAAACACTGAAGAACAACAATTGGCTGTTATATAGAGAAGTCCACAAAATACAAAGTAACCATTCAGCCTCATATTCAAACTAACTTCACAATTTTATAGACATTGGGAATTGATTAACATTAATCCATAAATTCCAAAACCAAATCCAGAGAAGTAGTAAAAATTGTCTTATTTGGTTATATATTCAATTGTACAGTTTTTTGAGTGTGATGTCTTTCATTAAAGAAAAATACAAGCACAATTTTAAAGTGGATTTTATCTAAAAACTGCTTTTCTCATAATTTCAATCAAATAAATTATTTTCCTTTTCCATAAATGGATTTTTGTTTCTCATTAAACACATTTTGTTGCTGTTGCAACTACTCTTTTATAGCTCACTCTCTTCCTCTTACACATCAGCTATGAATGTGAATTACTCACCTCTTGTTGTAAGTGAAATTTGAACAATGATCACTTGATTTGTTGGCACTACACTGCCTCCTGTCTTGCTGATAATGGTTTCTGTCTACTTTTTACAAAATTAGTTAATTTTTACAAGCTTAGTGAATTCATGCTTCCTTCATTTACCACTGCATCCTTTGATCCAGACTGTTAGTTCTCCCATCAGAAAGTGCTTTGTGTGCTTTCTTTATTGATTATCTTATAAATTATTTATTTGATAATATTGCACAGAGCTAAAATTCTATCCTTCCCATTTGAACAAAGCAATCACAGGAAGTAGAATACTTTTCCTTGAGTAACATCTTTTGAATGTGATTCCCATAAATTGTCTCTTGACTGAGATACTTAGACAGTATACTTGAATAACCACCCCAGAATCAGAATTTCAAGATTTTAGTTTTCCATTTTCTATGCTATCAAGTGCTTTTCTGAAGTAGTTTATCCTTCGCTGAGTTATGTGGAAGCCATGGAACAACCTCTCAAGACTGAATCCCTCTTTCAGGACCGAGCCCTGGGTGAGAGGTTATAAAACTCAGATAACATGGAAGGAGAAAGGATCTGTCTCCAGTTCTGCACTCCCCAGCTCAAAAAAAAAAAACAAAAAAACTTCTGTGTGAGAAAAGGCTGAGAAACCCAAGACTGTTCAGCCTGAAGAAGAGAAGGCTGAGAGGAGATCTCACAACAGTTTATAAGCATCTAAAATGCAGATATGAAACGGAGGGGGCTCTTTTCAGTAGAGTGCAGTGATGGGACGAGGGGCAATGCGAAAAAACTGGAGCACAGGAAGTTCTAGACATACATGAATAGGAATTTCTTTACACTGAGGGTGACAGACCACTGGAACAAGCTGCCCAAAGAGGTTGTGGAGTTTCCTTCTCTGGAGATATTCAATACCTATCTGGATGCCTACCTGCGCAACCTTCTGTAGGGAACCTGCTTTAGCATAAGGGTTGGACTCTAGAGGTCCCTTCCAACCCCTACAATTCCATGATTCTGTAATTCTGTGATGGTGTGACATGTGAATCCATTCTGACTTCTTTCCATTCTTTTATTTTATCAGACTCCACACAGCATGACAGATTCTTCTATTTTTTTTGCACGTCCAAAATTTCAAATTCTGCTTTCTGTGATCAATTACTATCGAACTAGTTTCTGTTTAGTGCTTAGTCTTCTTTGCAGCGGGTTGCAAATGGCATCTACCTGATTTTATTTAAGTAATTATACAATAATAAATTTATCTGCCAGAGTGAAAACAGAAAATGAATCAAAGATCTGCATCTGCATCACCAACATGAAGAAGCAGATCACAATGTAAGACATCAGGGAAAAGGGATAAAAGATACAAAATGCATACAAGCTTGTTAAAATCAACAGCTCATTCACCAAACACTAGAGATCTCTTCAGTAAAATTTGTGGTGAAAATACGCAGAAGCTTTCCAGGCTAAGCATAGGTTATGCTAAGTCCAAATCAGAAAATAAGAGCAGGTCACCATTTCTAGTTAGACATGTATGTCCTAAAATTGATGTATTGGATTTAAAAAAAAAATTTGTCAGTATTGACTGGAATATTTTTGTCTATCTTGCACTAGTAGATCAGCATCATGCTGAAGAAATTTAATAGCAACACATTTGAAAATAGAAGTTCTTTTTTATTCAGTATGAAATTGTCCTGTTGAGCTCATTGATATCTCACGGAAATCAGGCAAACCAGTTAACATTCAGGAAATGAAAGAGACATTACTAAGGCAGAAATTCAAATATACATTTCAGTAGTAGAAAAATAAAATAAATTTTACCCCTTCCTTTTCTTTTGGACATAAAGCAACTTGCACATTTCTATTATTTGTATGGAATTCTTAACTTATATGTTTTGGAGATATTCCTTCTGCCTACCCCTGAAATCTCTGGGACTTCTTACTGACAGGCTAGCAAACTGAGAAACCTAATGATATCGCAGTGATAGTCAGTGATAGATCTCATGATTCTACTTTTATCCATCCAAGACTTCTGTTAGATACTAAAGTGAAAGGAAAGTATTTTGTAGGTTTCATAGATAAATCTTTGCATTTAATTTAGCCAGTAGAATATTACTTGTGAATACTTTGAAGCAGAAACAATGATTAGAACACTGTTTATCTGATTATTTCCCCACTTTAGGCAGAGAACAGATAGTGCTTCTCAGTATTTCAAGGCTAAAGCAGTAGCAAGGAAAACAATATCCATTGTTCTTCAGTCATCCTCGAAGTTCATAAATCCATGTTCACTACTCCTGAATAACATCTTATACTTCATGTATTTGCTATCCAAGAGTAGGTGCTCTGTCACACTCTTAGGGATTGTGGTGAAGCTTATTATTTCACAGTTTTATGGATTTTTCTTCTCTTTCTTGGCAATAGGAGAGAAAACTGTTTTCTTCCAGTTTTCAGGAACTTTTCCCAGTTACCATGACCTTTCAAAGATAATTGAGAGTGGACTTGCAAAGACCACTCAGCTCCCTCTGTACTTGCAGGGACAATCAGCCCCCATGAATTTAGATATTTTCAGTTTGTTTATGTTCTCTCTAATCTAGTCTTATTTCATGGACTCTTTGTTTCCATCTTTCCCTTTGGCTTCCGGGCCCTGGGATTTCTGAAGGTTAGTTTTGCTGGTAAAAACTGAGGCAAAGAAGGTATTGATTATCTCAACCATTTCTATGGCCTCTGTCATCAGTGCATTGCTCCATTTTGCAAGGCCCACATTAGTTTTTTTTTTTTTGTCAGTCTTTTCTCTGCTATTTATGTACTTGTACCTTTTTCTTGTTACCTTTTACATCCAAAAATCTTGGAAGAGTCAACTCCAAGTGAGCCTTGACTTTCCTAATGATATTCCTGCAAAATTGGAAAAAATTCTACATCTCCACCAAGTCACTTGTCCCACTCCTTACATACTTCTCTTCTATGTTTGAGTACAATCGGGAACTCATTAGTCACTTACAGAGGATTTCTAATGTCTTTGATTTCCTGCTACTTGAGAAGGGCCCTCCCTAATCTTGGTAAGCATGATCCCAGTCTCATGGATACTCATTCTCTCCAAAGCCATATTCCTTTTTCATTTTTTTTCTTTTCTTTTTTTCTTAAATGGGTCATCACTGTTCCGCATAGGTTGGACGTTAGGAAAAACTTTTCTCCAAAAGAGTAGTCACGTGCTGAAATGGGCTACCCAGGGAGGTGGTTGAGTCACCACTTCTGGTAGTGTTCAAAAAACATTTAGATGTTGTACTGGGGGGGCATGGTTTAGTGGAGAAATACTGGTGGTATGTGGATAGCTGGACTGGATGATCTTGGAGATCTTTTCCAACCTGGGTGATTACATGATAGGTGGCACAGCCAGAGACAAAAGATACTTCATAAGCCTCCACAGCAGGAGGCAAACTATGACATCTGACAAGTTCTCTCCATAGAATCTACGGCAAAGCTTTTGCCTTGCCAAAAGGAAATGGTGAGTTGGTCTCAGTGGATTTCATGCTATAAAAGTTGCTACATCCAAGCCTTCACCTGGATAGGATCTGTGCCTTTATAGGAGCAAGGACATATGTTCTAATCAGACTAAAAACAATTTGATGATTTCTAGACAAAGTAATGGCACAAAGAAGGAAAATTCAGAAAAAAAAATATAATTATGGAAGCTAATACTTTTGATCCTTCACACAGTTTGATCTTTCTAGGCATATCGCATTTAAGAACTGTCTTTCTAGTTGGTCCCAGCTTGGTAATGATCAGGAAAAAAATATTTTGTGAGCTTTTGACACTACGTGTCTGCTTTTACCAGATACTTCTGATGTAAGTAGCACTGGTTCTTCTAATGAGGAATGTATTTACTTTTGCTGAATATTTCTTTAATTTAGAAAGTTGAAAGAGGAAAACTTTGGGGAGTGGTTTCTGTCCCACTGTAACAGTGGAACAAGACTGAGTCCGTCTCATGAAATTGAACGTGTATAAGCCCATTAGGCCAGATGATATCCAGACATCAGGGTTCTGAAAGAGAAGGCTGATGTGGTTGCTGAGCCGCTCCCCATCATATTTGAAAAATCATGGCTGTTTGGTGAAGTTCCAGTGACTGGAAAAAGGGAAACGTTACTCCTATTTTTAAGAAAGGGAGAAAGGAAGACTCAGGGAACTACAGGCCTGTGAGCCTCATCTCTGTGCCTGGGAAGATCATGGAGCAAATCCTCCTGGAAGTATGTTAAGGCACATTCGAGATAAAGAGGTGATTTGACACAGCCAGCGTGGCTTCACCAAGGGCAGATTGTGCCTGATCAATCTGGTGGCCTTCTGACAACTTCGGTGGAAGGGGGAAGAGCGGTGGATGTCATCTACCTGGACTTCTGCAAGGCCTTTGACATGGTCCCTCACCACATCTTTCTCTCTAAATTGGAGAGGTATGGATTTGAAGGATAGCCTGTTCAATGCATTATGAATTGGTTGGCTGGTTGCAGACAAAGAGTTAAGATCAATTGCTCTATGTCAGGGTGGAGGCCAGTCACAAGCTCTGTCCCTCAGGGGTCTGTCTTGGGACCAGTGCTCTTCAACATCTTCATCAGTAACAGAGACGACGGCATCAAGTGCACCCTCAGCAAGTTTGCAGATGAAACGTAGCTGAGCGGTGCAGTCGATACACTGGGAGGGAAGGGAAGCCATCCAGAGAGACCTGGACAGGCTGGAAAAGTGGGTGAGAGAATTACAAAGCTGATCAACCACCAGTGCAGTTGCTCCAGTTACCATAGGTAATGAATAGAGGAGCCCTGCCCTCAGTCAGGGAGTGATCAGCAAAACTCACTCGCCTTTTAACAGCCACATATGGCCAGTGCGTAAAGCCAGTAGAGAATGGAAGCTGACAGTGGATTATTGTGGCCTGAATGAAGTTACACCCCTACTGAGTACTGCTGTGCGGGACATGTTAGAACTCCAGTATGAACTGGAGTCAAAAGCAGCCAACTGGTATGGCACCACTGACATTGCTAACTCCTTCTTTACCATTCCTTTGGCCAATGGAAAAGCTTTCCATGCTTTCTCCACCATGCTTTCACATGGAGGAGCGTTCAGTATACTTGGAATCATTTGCCCCAGGGGTGGAAACACAGCCCGACCATTTGGCATGGGTTGATCCATACTGTACTGGAACAGGGCAGTGCTCCTGAACACCTGCAGTATATTGATGATATCATTGTGTGGGGCGATATAGCAGAAGTCTTCACGAAAGGAGAGCGAATCATCAAAATTCTTCTGTGTGCTGGTTTTGCTATTAAGAGAAGCAAAGTGAAAGTACCTGCTCAGGAGATTCAGTTCCTAGGTATAAAGTGGCAAGATGGGCGTCGTCACATTCCAGCAGAAGTGATTGACAAAATCACTGCTATGTCTCCATCCACTAGCAAGAGAGAGACACAGTCTTTTCTGGGCATAGTGGGCTTTTGGAGAATGCATGTTCCAAACTATAGCCTCACCGTAAGCCCCCTTTATCATGTGATTCAAATGAAGAATGAGTTTACATGGAGCCCTGAGCAACAGTAGGCTTTTGAACAGATTAAACAGGAGATAGCCCGTGCTGTGGCCCTAGGGCCAGTATGGATGTGAGAGGGTATAAAGAATATCCTCTACACTGCTGCTGGAGAGAAAGGTCCCACTT
>NW_011111543.1:0-3254 GCF_000146605.3 Meleagris gallopavo
AAGTAAAAGATTCAAATTTCTTTTCTAAAGAAAACGATTATATGATAGGAAATTGTTCCATCCACTTGTAAATAAGGCATTTACAAAACCTTTGGGGGTTTAACCAACATTTGGAAGCATAATAGCCTTGATCCATTCTTATCACAGTAGCATCCAAGCACAAATGTACTTTTCCCCTTTCAGTAAGAAAGTAAAGAAACTATAAGGAGTATTGTTATTACAGCGCAAGCCTATTTTGTAAGATAAGCTGTGCGATTTTCATTGCATGAAATCATCGTTTGTTTATAAACAGTATGTATAAAGCACTCCTTATAATCCAGAATTTAAAATCCAGAATGAAAATACCTGCACTTAACAATAAAACAATGTATTTCCTCATGTCTTTTACACAATAGCTCTGCTTAATAGGGTTTCAGCATTCTCCATGTGCAGTCCATTTAAATGCTATTACATGAGATAAGTATTTACAGTGAGATCCTCACAGAATTATTGCGTAAAGTCATAGAATTGGTGTGCAGCTGGAAATGGATGTATTATGCACTGTGGGACAAGTGATCAGCTTATGATTAAAAAAATAAAAGAAAATATTATATATTCTGCACTCTTCCACAGATAGGGAGAATATGCTATTGTTTGGTTAATAATACAGAAGAAAAAGTGAATCGTTGTCTGAAATAGTGAATGCTAACATACTTGTGCTGAGGCTGTGAATTTCCTTGATTAGAAACTCTGTTTCCTGCTGGGATCTTCTCCAACACCAAGACATCCTGGTCATGTTCTTTGAGCCTTACAGTATTTGCTTCCACATCCTGCAAGATAAGTTAATATTAAGAAAGCAATGACACCAATTTGGCTGATTAGTTACTCTGAAAAAGTGCACGACTCAAACAAAATAACGTATCATTTTTCTAGCACAGTACTCTGTTTGGGCTGATTTAATTGCTGAATTATTAGGCATGCTTTAATTCCAATACATGATGATAGCGTATTTTACTTTATATACTATGAATGATCATAAAACAGCTTGTATTTGGTTGCAGGTTTGAGTTACAGAATTACAGCTGAATTTTGGAATATATTTGCTCTGACTTTAATAACTGTAAAATTAAGCTGGGAATAATTTTTTAGAGACCTATGGTAAAAACATCTGTACATCTACGTGGAAGTTAGTACATTTACCACTTGATTCTGCCTTGAACCTATAGAGTTTAAGGCACATACCACTGACCTATCTGGGAGATAAGATCTTGTTTTATTCACTATTCACTATTGGATGGGAGATCACTTTGGAATCAAGGACAAACTGAGCACTAAGCAAATTCTAGAATACAGGCATGTGAGAGACAAAGAGTCCAATTGCTTCTGTTTTCATGGCTGAGGTAGGAACCGAAAAGCAGACAAAATTATTATTCTTTACTTGATCTTCTAGGTTATCTCATCTCTGTTCTGTAATCAGAGAACACTTCAAACATGGTTGTTGATATGAATATATCCACGCAAATAAGATAAAATCGAGAAAGATTTACAAGTTCTGACATCACGCTGCCAGAGCAGATCTTCCCACACCCACCCTAAGGATCCTGTTGAAGTCCTCTTTGTCTACTCTCAAGAAGTGGCAGTTGTCTTCACGTAAAACAATAGATGCTGCTCTGGGAGCATCATTCACAAGTGCTAGCTTGCCAAAATCATCTCCTTCATGTAGAGTACATACCACACCCTGCACAGAGCAAAACATTTATATGCAGAAACCCATCATTACTGTGGATTCTATTGAAAAACCTTATACAAACACCGGACTTTACAATCAAATACCAAAACAAATGTATTTGGCAGGAAATCAACAGCCAAAATAATGACTAGGAAACAATACTTGATAACTGGTTATTACTATTACTAAAGAAAGACAAGAATAGAAAAGAATTGGCTTGTTCTCTGGTATTACATTCAGCATGAAGGACTCTTCTAGCCCTTCTCAAGACAGAAAGATGTTCTTTGCTTTGTCTAACGAGGGGCTGAAAAAATCAAATTTGCAGCACATAACATCATATCTTCAGATACTGCAAAGCCATTTACTTGAATTTATGGTAATGGACGATCTGGCTCACCCTCTGTGAAATTCACTGGTCCTTGTGCAAGATTTTGGTGAAAATGCTTGGTGCAGACTCTCATTCACAGAATAAGAAATCAGTAGAGAAACAGGAATTTTTAAAGACTCAAGGGATTGCTGAGTACCAAAGTCCTTGATAAAACTCTCATAAACAGGAAGTTCAGTAGAGATACTTTTCAGACTGAAACTTAATCAAAATGAAGAGGTGACATAAATTTGACGGGGTCACATTCAGTTTGAGAACCACAGAGCAGCTCTTATCAGACATACCTGACATCTGCGGTAAGAATCAGTGGTACAAATGTAAGAGGAGATGGTGGTAAAAGTTACAGGACAAAAACCCTCATGAGATGCAAATCTGCCAATTCCCCAAATTCCAGCAAATGACGCTGTTCTAAAGATACTGATGTGACTGTCTTGAATTATACTCAGAATGTATGTAATATATACCAAAATCACATAGCAATCAACTGAAAGTATAATCAATGAAACCACTGGATCATTTCTTAACAAAACTACGTTTGATTTGTTTCCTCAGGTAAGTAATTCTACTCTAAATTAAAGTGCATTCCTTCATAGTTTATTCTTACAATTTCAATAATAAGAATTATATAAAAAAGAATTCTGAAAGAAGTACCTTGCCATAAATGACTACGTTTACAGATCCCTTTAGGATAATGTACCAAGAAGTACCTTCTTCTCCCTGATTAAATACTAGAAAAGAGAGAAAAGTTTTAAGGTGAGAATATAGTTATTCAAAACACAAATGGGCCAGATTCTGCATTCAATAAAATTCAAGGTAACTATTGCAGTCATATTCGTGATTATTTTGAAAAAGGTCATATTGTGATTGAAAATGCTACTGCCTTCAGATTTTATGGAAAAAAACCACACCCATATAGTAATTATTTTATTGCACTGATGCGAAAATTACTTTCATTTTGTATGACAATTGCAACAACTATTCTGCCATAATATATCAGACTATCAATTTCTAGTCAACATACAGTCTTGGATCCCACTAGAAGAACAGTGTTCTAACCCAATTGTCTAGCAGCTGTGAATTTGACATTCATTTGGTAAAGCCTTTTAATATAAATAGCATACATTTTAAGTCCTTTATTTTGGGCAGTAAGATGGCTTCTTA
>NW_011111544.1:0-1448 GCF_000146605.3 Meleagris gallopavo
GAAGGTCCCCCTGTTTGAGACAAAGGACCAACTCCCATATCTACTGTAGATTTAATCTGCTAATTGATCCTTACTGCTAATAAGCAGAGTTCTTTTACAGACGAGTCTTTATAATAACTCAATAATCCAACAATATACATGGTAAAAAAAGAGTGTAGGAAAGAAGATCAGCTACAGTGCCTTTTGTACAGGAAGAGCTATTTTTGTAAGATTCATGGCAAAGAGCAAATCTTACTGTTTTCACCTTAACCTCAGGACTGGATTGACTGTAATGACAAAAAGTATCTGCTATGTCCCTAGTCTCTTTTATCTGGCTTTTAATAGATGATTCTGATAAAGTTAAAAAATATCCAGGTGACCTTGCGATAATCCTTGAAGCATACTGGAAGCTACTTCATCTCAGAGATCCGAGTTGGGAAATTGCAATACCAGCCTCTTCCTGATTTTAAAGGGAAAAGGAAGCACAGACTGATGTCAGTTCTTGGCTCCACTGTAAGCCAGTGGAGACTGGCTTCCCTTCACTGAAGAGGAAGCCAGTCTCAGGCTCTAAAATGCAAACTGTAGTAATTCAAGAAATTTTAGTAATCGGAGAAAAGCTTGCTCTCTCAGTAACACAGGCATGTAGAACTGTGAGCAGTAAATGAGATCATTCTTTGTCTATCCATTCTTCCATTCCCATTTGGCCTCAGAAGAAGATGGAATGAATTGAGCCCCTGTGGGAATGCCAGGCAGTAGGAAAAGCAACCAGAGAGAACTATAGAACCCTAAGAAAACTTAGTGCAGAGTGCAGTTGACTTTCCCTTGTTGGCAAATTAAACACAAGTGCCCTAGGAGGTTTGCAGAAGTATAATCACACGCCCATGTCAGCTCAGATACTCCCCTACAAGGATCAGGGGTCAGTTGTCTATTTTTTGCCCAAGTATCCTTGCTTTTTTTCACTATTTCCTTCTTTTGTAGTGGATCTCCTAGTAGGGTAGCTTACTTCTTCTACCCCTAAACTTCCATAATGTGGAAATAACCTGACATGTGCTGCTGTCAGTTTTTCCTTTCTCCAAGTCAACTCTGTGGTCTACTGTTTCCTCTGTGGCGGTCTTCTCCCTTGCAGTCCCAAACTGCTCCATGCAGCAGCCCGCTCACTGACCTGCACCCAGACATCAGGATTGCTCCGGTAGGGGCAAGTTATGACCATCTGGGTTGGTCCTTAAACAGAACCATAGCAACAATGATAACTGTTATTTGCCTATGGAATATAAATAATAAATACTTAATTGCCACACTTAGATTCTGCATCTGCATTCTGCATCTTTTGTAGCTAGATACGCTTGCACATGTAGAAGAAGGCTGTCAAAAAACCTGACTCTTCAAAGACAAAGGATGCCAACAGATGCAAATTTGGGCTGTGCACAGAATCACAGAATCACAGAATCACAGAATTGTAGGGGTTGGAA
>NW_011111545.1:0-8166 GCF_000146605.3 Meleagris gallopavo
AATTACAGGAGACACCAGTAACAATATCAGTTGCTCCTGTGGAAGGCAAGAAATGGAAACGAGTGTCCACGCGTCTAGAACGGAAAAGAGAAGAAGCGGAGGAGGAGGAGGAGGAAGATCCAGGTGAGGGGCCCGGAGCAGCAGCAGGCTTTTGAACAGATTAGACAGGAGATAGCCCGTGCCGTGGCCCCAGGGCCAGTATGGACGGGACAGGATATAAAGAACATCCTGTACACTGCTGCTGGAGAGAAAGGTCCCACTTGGAGTCTGTGGCAAAGAGCCTCAGGAGAGACCAGAGGCCGACCCCTAGCATTCCAGAGTCGAGCGTACAGGGGGTCGAAAGAGTGATAAACTCCTACCGAAAAGGAGATCTTAGGCACGTATGAGAGGGTTCGGGCTGCTTCTGAAGTAATGGGTGCTGAAATGGAGCTCCTTCTAGCACCTCTACTACCAGTGCTGAACTGGATGTTCAAGGGAAAGGTTCCCTCCACCCATCATGCAACTGATGCCACTTGGAGTAAATGGATTACGTTGATTTCACAACAAGCTCGGATGGGGAACCTCGGTCTTCTAAGAATTTTAGATACGAACATGAACTGGCCTGAAGGCAAAAAGTTCGGAGCATCACCAGGAGAAGTATCACGTGCAAAAGAGGCCCCACCATTCAATGAACTACCAGAAAATGAAAAGAAATATGCCCAGTTCACTGATGGATCGTGTTGTATTGTGGGAAAGCATCACAGATGGAAAGCTGCTGTGTGGCAGGGGCCACCGACGGAAAAGGAGAATCGAGCCAATTTGCAGAGGTAAAGGCTGTCCAACTGGCCTTGGATGTTGCTGAACGGGAGAGGTGGCCAATGCTTTATCTTTACGCTGACTCACGGATGGTGGCAAATGCTCTATGGGGATGGTTACAGCAGTGGGAGCAAAACAACTGGCAAAGAAGGAGTAAACCTATTTGGGCTGCTGACCTGTGGAAAGATATTGCTGCCTGAACAAAGAATATGGTTATAAAGGTGCGCCATGTAGATGCTCATGTGCCCAAGAGTCGGGCTACTGAAGAACAGCAAAATAACCATCAGGTAGACCGCGCTGCCAAAATTGAGGTGGCTCAAACAGACCTGGACTGGCAGAACAAGGGTGAATTATTTCTAGCTCGATGGGCCCATGAGACCTTGGACCATCAAGGGAGAGATGCAACATATAAATGGGCTAGAGACTGAGGAGTGGACTTAACTATGGACGCTATTGCACAGGTTATTCATGACTGTGAAACATGTGCCATAATCAAACAAGCCAAGAGGATGAAACCTTGCTGGGGGGAAGGGCGATGGCAAAATACAAATATGGGGAGGCGTGGCAGGTTGATTATATCACCTTGCCACGATCTCGCAGTGGTAAATGTTATGTGCTTACTACGGTGGAGGCAACCACTGGGTGGCTTGAAACATATGCAGTACCCCATGCTACTGCCTGAAATACCATATTAGGTCTTGAGAAACAAGTCCTGTGGCGACATGGCACCCCAGAAAGAATTGAGTCAGATAATGGGACTCATTTCAAAAATTCTCTTGCAAATACTTGGGCCAAAGATCATGGCATTGAGTGGATTTACCATATTCCCTACCATGCACCAGCCTCTGGTAAAATTGTACGATACAATGGGTTGTTAAAAACTATGCTGAAAGCAATGGGAGGCGGTACATCTCTGTTTGGACTGTCTCCTGGAAGCTCTCTTTTTCAACTTGGAGACTCTGTTTCTCAGCAAGAAGACTCGTTCTGAACCTGGAGATTCTCTGTCTCAGCTCAGACTCTCTCCTGGAAACTCTCCCTCTTGGCACGGAGATTCTCCCTTTCAGCTCGGGTACTCTCCTTTTTAGTTTTGACTGTCTCCTGGAAGCTCTCCCTTTCGGTGTGGAGACTCTCAATTTCAGAAAACCTCTCCCTCTCTGAGATAGTATTGAATAAGGCCCAATAAGCATAAGCTAGTCCCCAAATACTTTGTGCCTCCTCAGATCTACCTGAGCCACAACATCCGTCTTAAATACTGGCTTAGATTCTCAGGATCTTGCAGGTGTTCCGGAGTAAAATTCCATAACACTGGGGATTTGTTCTAAAAGCCAAAAAAGCGACCTATGCCTGCATTCTCCACCAAGAATGTCAGCGGTTTTGGGCTGGTTTGGCCCGGTGCCATGACTAGCGGTGTGGAGGGACCCATGGATCCATGCCCCCGAGAAAGGGAAAAGGGAAAAAAAGGGAAAGGGGTAGAGAGATGGGGCTAAAAACAAAACAGTGGCTACAATCTGAGGAGAAACAAACTAATTTACTGAGTAAGATTTTGGAATGCAAGATAACACACTGTAATACAATATTATAATACAATATAATTGGAATTGAAGCTAATAAATCAATTACAGGAGAGAGTGTGTCCGAAAGCCAAAGGCCTTACTCTGATGCTGTGACAAGAAGGCACCCACAACAGAGACAAGCTGGATGGCAAAAATGGGGCAGGGAAAGTGATTTGCATGCTTTTATCTTTTACCCTCTGAAGCGGAAAAAGTAACAGAACAGCGAACAGTCCTCAACCGTATGTAGTTGTTCTCTCTGGGACAGGTACCTGGAACTGGAGTATTAACTCTTTAACTCCCAGTGCACTACGTGATGTTATGATGTGGAATATGGTTAACAAAAAATTGTAAAACCATGACAGTGGTGTATCTCAACATCTTCTGAAATACACCAGAGTGCTCTCATTTTTGAAAGGAGAGGAATATTTAAGAAATAAGAAACAAAGCATTTCAGTGCACATAGGATAAATCAGAATTTTACTTGCACATATAGAATTGTGTATTAGTCAAGGACTCCTTGCCATTTGTATATGTACTGTTATAACAGATTTTAAGTTAATTTAAAGCTTATGTCTGAATAATAAATCTAGCACTGATAATAGTCCTGCATTAAGCTGGAGGTAGGACTATATCCTTTCTGACCAGCTTTTTTGATTCTGTGAAATTTTTAACAGAATGAGTAATTAGCTATTATTTTTACAGGACGTTGAGATATATTTACGGATGTTTGCAGAAGTCTGTTCAAAGCAAGTGGCCATCTAATACCAATATGAGAACAAGAGTTGTTAGGTATGTTACTTTTCATTTTGTTCTATGTTGAAAATTTTCTTTTAATATCTCATTATTGTCATACTTCAGTGTGTTTATGTATTTTTCTTTCCATGCCAAAGCTTAATAGTGCTTATATAGGTTACAACAATATTTAAGATCATTATGGTACTGAGGCATGATATCCCAATTAATGTTTGAGAGCTCACCAGATTTAGTCATGCTGTTACAGCCTTTTCTAGAGATGTATTATAGAGTTCAGTATAGCTTTACCTAATAGCTTTAACTTTGAACTGACTTTTATTTGTTGTTTTGCAGACTATTCTAAAATATTAATTTCCTTTTTTATGTTGAGAAAGAGAAAAACTTAAAGTGATAATTAACCTTTTTAATACCTCTAGAGATCAGTGATCTCTCGAGATTATATTCCTGTCATATGCAATCTGGGAGGACTATGCCTTATTCAGGAACTCCTGTGTAGTGCATCTTACACGTTAAGATGAATGTCCTTTGAAATGCAAAACCAACATAAGGAAACTAATATCTTCTCAAAAAGATTATTGGACTGTCATTAGATTTCACTGATGTACTGTCTGCACTGGAATATATATATAGCTCTCTACATCAGTAGAGACTCCCAGTGTTGATCACTCAGAATCAACGGAGTGTTCATTTCTGAAAACATGTAATTCTATGGTGTCTCAGTTTTGTTTCATTTCTCTGCTCCAACCCAATCATGTTGAAACATTCTAGAACCTTTGTAAACATGTTGCAGACTACTGAACCTGGCTCCTCCAAACTGTCACTGAGTACAAAAACTTCAGTTTGTGTTCATAAACCAATTGAATAATTAGTTCTTCCTTTAACACTGTCAATTGCCAACCAGTGCAGGCCGAACAAAAATCTTTGACAAAAATGAGATCTTGACATTGTCTTTCTAAATGACTGTCTTTCTTAATCTTGATACTCTCTTTCTAAAACTGGAAGTTTAAGGATATCAGTGATTCATCTCTTCTACATTCACTTTATTTTATTATTATTATATCTGTTACTGATATGATTTACTGGTTAATCTTTCATTGAACAATATACCAGATGATTGGTCTTTAGCTCTTGTTTATCACTTTGACTTATGTCATAGAATCATAGAATCATTAAGGTTTGAAAAGACCTCTAAGATCATTTAGTCCGACCATCCACCTACTACCAATATTGCCCACTAAACCATGTCCCTAAGTACTGGCATCCTTGGGATAGGGTTTGCCTTCAAATTGAGGCTACTCTTATCAGAGATGTTGGGGCTAGCCTATTGCAAAAATACAGAACTTAGAAGCAAATACCACATCTCTCTGTTCTTTCCTACCTACAGGAACTGCAGTATGGCTTTCCTTAAATTGGTAAATTTTTCATTCATAGTTTTCCTGGGATTTCTGCTGGATGTTATAAATTCTGAGCCCTTTTCACATCACCTTAGCCTTCATAAATGAACACTTCTGACTTGTCTATGGAGTATAATTTTTTGCAGCCTCCAGTGAAGAATATTACGCTTTATTGCACTGATTTTGATCCAAGAATGCTTAAGTATTCAGGGACAGGTGGGCAGTTTGTAAGTGTCTGGGTATCTTCCCTTCTATATCATTCAATAAGTGGTGTCTGGTTGTAAAAACCCATATGTAGGTATTGACTCATTCTTAATTTAGCTTGAACACTGTAAGAAGCACCAAATTTTCTGTATCTGCAAGATCCGTCTTAGGTTCATATCCCAGTTGTCTTCCACTTCAGGTCATCTAAAAGAGAAATTTGTGTATGTGCCACGACTTCAAAATTATTTATTTCCTTGTAGTTTCAAGTTTATCCCACAAAAAATATTTTTTGTTTCACACTGACTCTTTTGTCAGCCTGTAATCCATAGTTCTCGGAGAAATGGGAAACTTCTATAACACAATATATTAGAATTCAAATGTCTTAGACAGAAGATATATTAACCCTACTGCTACATGCATCACTTCTGAGACCAAGTGCTCCTCCTTAAAGCCAGTGCAGTCTTAGCCTACAGACTTCAGTATGGCTTTACAGTTAAGCTTTTCCCAAGTGGTTTCAGAGGTTCACCTTAATTGGGAAATCAGTATGTCCGTTTTTATTTCAGTTTTTCTCACAGTTTAAATCATAACAAGAAATTATTAATTAACATGCATATTTACAGGGTGCTGGCTGATTGATTGTCACATATCTCAGAAAGGTTTTCACACTGACTTAAATGCTTAAAGGCTACATAATTTTACATTATTCTTTATCTTCATTATTGAACAGAATGCAATTTTCTTCCAATTTCAGTGGCTTTGTTTTTCTTCGACTGATTTGTCCTGCTATACTGAATCCAAGGATGTTTAATATCATCTCAGGTGATTATGCTTCAGATTGAATTCATGCTTTAAGTAGTATTATACTGAAACTTACTTTAGTGCCTAATTTAACAAAATATGAAGTCTTTTGAACACCATGTCCAAAGTCACGTTATCCTTATCAATTGATTGACTTTCTCACCAAAGGAACCAGCACATGGTTTTTACCCTCAAAGGTTAGACAGAGTTTATTCCCAAAGCATGCTTTATTGGTGTTTAAATAATATAATGTTGAGCTCTAGCAGTGTGTAATATATTCCAGGAGTGAAAAAAACAAAAAACAATAAATGCATCTCTTAGATGAACAAGATCTATAAAGTTGAAAATGCCTGCAGAGCCTGGAATACATTTATGCACCTAAAAATTATGCTTGAATAATTTGTCTGAAATTTTTGTTTAAATAACTTCTAGAAGCTGAAGAAGTCTCTACTTTGAGTCATCAGGATTCCTCATTTGAGACTGACTGTACTTAAAGATGAGAGGGATAGCATTTAAGAAGGATGGATTGTGTGGGCTTGAGATAGTAATCTTGTTTGACTAAAGGCCATACTTAGGCAAGCCAATCAGAACTATTAAAGCAAACGTTAAAAGTGTTGAATAGTTGAATAAAAAAAGTGTTAGCCATTTTTTGATGCTCTCTTTCTAGAATGCCTCTATATCAATAAATAAAACAGTGACAGTGACCATTCCTGTTTTCTAGAATACCGTTGTGAAATTGCTATACTGATCTGCAGTATAGTTCTGGCTGATATCGAACGGCATTCTCCGAAACAGTTCTTAGATGTGATTTGCTGTTGGCATGCATTAGGGAACCACATCTGACGCAACTGACCTGGGCCTCTGTTGTGAAACTATAATGGTTAGGACACAAATTCTTCCATGACAGTTGGCTTAAACACCTAGAAATGTCTCTGGGCCTTTTAAACATATATATAGTTGAAGTCTTACAGATCCAATAGCTAGTATGCCTATTAACCTAAAGATTCTGAGGAACACTTGTTTACTTTGTTCTATAAGCAACTAGCACTGAAAGTCAGATATACCTATTAATATTTTTCTGTGGACATGATTACTAAAATAAAGCAAAAAGTTTACTTGACCATGAGATTTTCCACATGTAGTTCTGTTACAAAATTCAAATTAATTAATTCCATTTTAAAATAAAATTGTAGAACTTAATTTTCATGTGACTGGTGGCAGTTTTAAATGAAATGGTCAGTAACTCTCTGCTTTCTATTCCTCTCAGATTCCCCTTCCCCTACTGCTGCAAGAACGCTGACGCTGGTTGCCAAGTCTGTGCAGAATTTAGCAAATCTGGTTGAATTTGGAGCTAAGGTGAATATAATTTTACATAGAACAGCCTAGAACTGCATTTTCAATACATTTCAATGTTCCTGTTTAATACATGCAAAAATCTGTTGCTGTTTTCTTGTACAAAGCCTGATGTGTGACCTGAGTGTCTTCATCAGCAAGGAGGCCTTGTTCCTGCAGTTTGTCCTATCCTCTTCAGTTGGAGCTACACAGGAAGTTAATTTAGAGCAGTAGCATAAAGTCTGTCTGTACAGGGAGTAATCTAGGAACTTGTGTGAATGATTTAGTGCATACCATGAAGATTTTGAATCTGGTAGTATGAACAACAGAAATAGTCTGTTAAAATAACTGATGAATTAATGACCATACTAGTAGATATTTGTAGAGTGTGATGCAACCATATCTTCATGCTATGAGAACAGATAAACTCAGACATTTGTTTCAAAGACAGTATCCAAAATGAGAAAATAGTAGACGTAGTCTTACTCTAGTAGACTGCAGGGGAAGCACGTGCTTTTCACCGCGGCAAACCGAGAGAGAGAACGGGAGGACAGGCCAGTATCCTGACAGGAACCTCCACCTCTCTTCCTCTGCCGCCATGTCCTCCGGGAATGCCACTCCGCTCCTCCTCTCCCAACCAAATACCCGAAATGCCCGTAAAAGGAAGTCCACGGAACCAGAATATTAACTCTTTAACTCCCATTGTTTTTTCATGATGTTCTGATGTGGAATACTGGCAACAAAAATCACAGTACCACAAAACATCCGTGTGATGCTATTTTTGTTTTAAGATAAAAACAGTCACTATGAAGAAAAACAACATTCTCCCAGCTGAAACTAAGATGAGGTGGTAATTAATGAGGATGTATTGGATAGTGTGTGACCTGAGCATGACACAAATGTATGGAATAAAGGGTGGAGGTTGTGCTGGCTCTGGCTGGGATGAAGTTAATTGTCTTTCTAGCAGCCAATATGGTGCTGTGTTTTAGATTTATGTTGATAACTCACTGGCATCTTGGCTCAACAGTGCTTGCTCTCTTTCCTCTTTCCCTTCTGTCCCTGTCCTCCTTTCCCAAGCAAGTAGACTGGAGGTATGCAAGAAGTTGGAAACAACCACAACAGCTGACCCAAACTGACTAAAGGAGTATTCCATACCATATGACATCATGGTCAGCACTAAAAATTCATGGAGAAAGAGAAAGAAGCAGGATTTTCTGTGCTTTTGGCATTTCTCTTCCCAAGTAACTGTTATGTGTGCTGAGGTCCTGCTTTACGGGATGTAGCTGGACATCTGCCTGCTGATGGAAAGTTGTGAATGAAATCTTTTTTTTCTATTT
>NW_011111545.1:8497-8827 GCF_000146605.3 Meleagris gallopavo
GCCTCACAGTGTGCTCTATCGGACTACTCTTGGAGAAACAACAAATTTTCTGATGGTGATAATAGCAATTTACCCAAATTTCTTATATCATTCGGCATATTCACATCAGCAGTAAAAATCCATCGAAGAATTTCTTTAGATGCTTCGGCTTTAAGGCCGTGCTCCATAACTGTTTTCCGCACTTGTTGTAACAATTTCCAATCATGGGGTTCCCATTGTGCACCCTGCTGATTATATACCACTGGACATGCAATTCGAGATGCTGTTTCCCATTGCCCCTCCAATATAGAATCACGGATTACCCCCGACCACCGTGAGGGAGAAGGTGCC
>NW_011111545.1:8847-11101 GCF_000146605.3 Meleagris gallopavo
GCCGGGTGAGTCGGTGGAGCAACAGGAGATCGTGGCAAGGTGATATAATCAACCTGCCACGCCTCCCCATATTTATACTTTTGCCACCGGCCTTCCCCCCAGAGAGGTTACATCCTCTTGGCTTGTTTAATTGTGGCACATGTGTCACAGTCATGAACAACCTGTGCAATAGCGTCCATAGTTAAGTCCACCCCTCGGTCTCTATCCTATTTGTATGTTGCATCTCTTCCTTGATGGCCCGAAGTTTCATGGGCCCACAGAGCTAGAAATAATTCACCCTTGTTCTGCCAGTCCAGGTCTATTTGAGCCACCTCAATTTTGGCAGCTCGGTCTACCTGATGGATATTTTGGTTTTCTTCAGTAGCCCTACTCTTGGGCTCATGAGCATCTACATGGTGCACCATTACGATCACATTCTTTATTCGGGAAACAATGTCTTTCCACAGTTCAGCAGCCCAAATAGATTTACTCCTTCTTTGCCGGTTGTTTTGCTCCCACTGCTGTAACCACGCCCATAAGGCAATTGCCATCATCCATGAGTCAGTGTAAAGATAAAGCATTGGCCACTTCTCCCATTCAGCAACATCTAAGGCCAGCTGGACAGCCTTTACCTCTGCAAGTTGGCTCGAATCTCCTTTTCCTTCAGTGGCCTCTGCAACTTGTTGTGTGGGGCACTACACAGCAGATTTCCATCAGCGATGCTTCCCCACAATACAACATGAACCATCTGTGAACAGGGCATATTTCTTTTCATTTTCTGGTAGTTCATTGAATGGTGGGGCCTCTTTAGCTCGCAATACCTCTTCCCCTGGTGATGTTCCAGAATTCTTACCTTCAGGCCAGTCCATGATCACCTCCAGGATTCCTGGACGGCTGAGATTCCCCATCCGTGCTCGTTGCATTATCAGCACAATCCACATTCTCCAAGTGGCATCAGTAGCATGATGGGTGGAGGGAACGTTTCCCTTGAACATCCAGTTCAGCACTGGTAGTAGAGGTGCTAGAAGGAGCTGCATTTCAGCACCCATTACTTCAGAAGCAGCCCGAACCCTCTCATACGTGCCTAAGATCTCCTTTTCGGTAGGAGTTTATCACTCTTTCGACCCCCTGTACGCTCGACTCTGGAATGCTAGGGGTCGGCATCTGGTCTCTCCTGAGGCTCTTTGCCACAGACTCCAAGTGGGACCTTTCTCTCCAGCAGCAGTGTAGAGGATGTTCTTTACATCCTGTCCTGTCTGTACTGGCCCCTGGGGCCACAGATCGGGCTATCTCCTATCTAATCTGTTCAAAAGCCTGCTGCTGCTCAAGACCCCATGAAAAATTATTCTTCTTTCATGACACCTGATAAATGGGGCTTACAGTGAGACTGTAGATTGGAACACGCATTCTCCAAAAGCCCACTACGCCCTGAAAAGATTGTGTCTCTTTCTTGCTAGTGGGTGGAGACATAGCAGTGATTTTGTTGATCATGTCTGCTGGGATGTGACGACGTCCATCTTGCCACCTTATACCTAGGAACTGAATCTCCTGGGCAGGTCCTTTCACTTTGCTTCGCTTAGTGGGAAAACCAGCTCACAGAAGGATCTGGATTATTCGCTCTCCTTTCTTGTATACTTCTGCTACTATATTGCCCCATGTAATGTCATCAATGTACTGTAAGTGCTCAGGAGCACCACCCTTTTCCAGTGCAGCTTGGCTCGACCCATGGCAAATGGTCGGGCTAAGTTTCCATCCCTGGAGCAAACAATTCCAATACTGAACGCCCCACGAGGTCGGGGCTAACTGTGGCCTACATTCTGTGGTCAAAGGAATAGAAAAGAAGGCATTAGCAATGTCAATAGTGGCATACCATTTGGCTGCTTTTGACTCTAGTTCATATTGGAGTTCTAACATATCTGGCACAGCAGCACTCAGTGGGGGTGTGACTTCATTCAGGCCACGGTAGTCCACCGTCAGCCTCCATTCTCCACTGGCTTTACGCACCGGCCATATGGGGCTGTTAAAAGGTGAGTGAGTTTTGCTGATCACTCCCTGATCCTCTAGTTGACAAATTAACTTATAGAATGGGGAGCAAGGAATCCCTGTTGGTGCGGTACTGCTGTCTGTGCACTGGTTTTGTAGCAATCGGTACTTGTTGCTCTTTCACTCGTAGCAACCCCACGGCAGATGGATCTTCTGATAGGCCAGGCAAAACTAGACAACTGCTTAACACCTTCTGTGTCTACAGCAGCTATTCCAAGGCCCATCGATACCC
>NW_011111546.1:0-6639 GCF_000146605.3 Meleagris gallopavo
AGGGGGCACCCATGGGTGCCACTGCCCCGGTCTGGCCATGGAAATGACAGGGGATGGGAAGAGCGGCCTGACCCAGATTCCCCTCCAGCCTGATCCCTCAGTGAAGTCATAATCCTCAGAAGGCTTCTGGGCCTTTTTTTTTTTTTAAATACATCCCTGCAAGTTGCCACGGAAACGACGGCGATGCTATAATTTCAGCGTTACAGACTTCAGTGTGAGAACGGTTGGGAGAAGAAGGCTGAAAATGCAGATGAGCCACGTTGGGGACCTATGGTGGAGAAAAGTAAAACACAAGCAGCACCCACAGCAGCACCCAGGACTCATTTGGGCAGCCAGGAGGGCGACGAGGTCTCCCAACCCTTGGGGTTTGCTGTGCTCCCACTGCTCCGCGTCGCTCTGCCCGCATCGGGGTTGCGGGTGGGATCCCATCCCAATGGGATTCAGGGTGGGAGCGCACATGGCTGCTGCTCCCTGCCTCCAGGGATGCCCATGGATGCTCCCAGCTCTGGTCTCAAGGACCTCCTGGGCTGCTGGGGGTGAGCTGGAGGGTGTCGGGATGACCCTGGAGCACCAAACGCTGCTGCTGCACAGGAATGAAGCGAATCCCACCAGCACGCATCACAAACCAGCTCCCTTCCTGCACCCCTTCCCAACCCACGGTGATGCAAAATTGCCAAAATAATCAAAATCAAAACAAGATGGCAGACAAACAGCTCTGTGCAAACACTGCCTAATGGGCCATGACCTGTAAGCAGGTCCCAGGGGGAGCCAGAAAGCCCTGGGGACCCACAGGGTGCACGTGGCACTGGGTCCCCACGTTGGAAAAATCCCAGCAGGGATGTCAGAATGTGACCCTGGTGCACGGCACGGCACCCTGCAGCACCCATCCCCCGGTGCACGGCACCCTGCAGCACCCATCCCCTGCAACACCCTGGTTCATGCATGGCACCTCTTGCTGCATGACACCCTGCAACACTCCGGTGTAGTGCAAGGCACCCTGCAGTGCCCCATTTCTGGTGCGGAGTTCCAGGCTGGGAGCAGAGCCACAGAAGGATGCACACAACCTCTCAGAACATTTGATTTCAGTCCCCAAACAGGAGCCAAACCCCAAAGCTCTCGCATCCAACTTAGCAAGACCGGAGCCACCAGGATTCCTTCCTGCAGTGCCCAGAGCTCCGTATTAACCACAGCAGTATTTATCTGAGCAAAACTCAAAACAAATCTGCGTTTGCAGGACAAAAAAAGCCCCCCATTCCTCCCTGTGCTCGTGCATAGGTTCACACTGTGGGTGCGTGCAAAGCAGCCCTGCTCCCTCCTCCACCAAAACTCCCACAGGTCACACGAGTGGACAGAGAGCTCGAAAGGATGACAGGAGAACATCCCCAAGCGTGGGCAGCTCCTCTGCCCTTCGCACCTTTACAAGTGGGGCTCTTCTGATGGAGCAGCCCTCTGCATCCCAGATGCTGAGGAGACCCAACACACCGCCTGCACCAGCACAGGGTGGGGGGGATGCTTACAAAGCTCTCTGCACCTCCTGCATCGGGGTGACTTCAGCATCCCCCCCCCATACAAACCCCCATTCCACGCATGGAATCCCGTCGCCGTTGGCCACAGGGATTGAGAGGAGCAGAGCATGGCCAACGCTTTCTGCTTCCACTCCCAACGCTCTGATTTGGTCTCTTACTCTTTGCTCCCGCAGCCAACGCTGCCATTGGGAGCTGTGGGGATGTCCAAGCATCCCTCCCTCACCGGCTCCTGCAGCCCAGCACAGCGCCGTGCCCCAGCGATGCCATTTTGGTGACCAAACCCCCTGTGGCAACACAGCATGGCACAGAATCACAGAACCACCAAGGTTGGAAGAGAGCCTTCAACATCATCGAGTCCAACCAACCCATCTCCTGGCTCCCACCGCTGCACTGCGTCCCTCAGCGCTGCAGCAGAGAAGGAAGCCGTAGCGGTTAGAAAGCACTGCTCCCCATCCCAGGATGGAATCCACACCTCTCCATGTGCAACCACTGCCGAGGAGACCCAACACACCGCCTGCACCAGCACAGGGTGGGGGGGATGCTTACAAGGGGTGACTTCAGCATCCCCCCCATACAAACCCCCAGCAAGGATGGGGTCGTGCCAAGCCCTGCCTCACCAACGCCGCCCTGAAGACAGATGCTTCTCTCCCCCTGCAGTAAAAATGCCAGTTCTATCGAGAGGCTTGCTGAAGGGAGCAAGACGCAGCATACCAGCCACCAGCTGCTGCAGGAAGAGCCTTGGCTGCCTTCACAACCAGGATCTCGCTCCGACCATTTGTTCTGCTTCTATTTTAGCAAACGCGAGGGCTCGGAGCCGCGCAGCTCCCGGCTGCGTTCTGCACAGGGATGGGGGTCTTTTGGAACAAGAAAACGAGCAGAGAGGTGCAGTGCATGGGAGGGGGGCAGGGGCTGCTCGGTGACCCAGCAGGGCGCAGGAGATGGGCAGCCCCGCAGCCCCGCTCGTCGCATTGCCCACAAGCACAACCCGATGAGGACGAGGCTTCAGCTGCCGAATTTGGGTCCATAGGAGGCCACGGCTGCTGCTCACCAGCAAAGCACAGCAAGCTTTGCTGCAAGATAGCAAAGCACCACTCGCTCGCTTGCCAAATCTCCTGTAGCACTTCTCACAAGGGCAGGAATCCCTCTCTACGGAGCCCTGCTGCATTCCGGGCAGGACGAGGCCACCCTGAGGCTCTCATGGCGTGGAGGCTGTAGAGGTTCCAACCACAGCCCCACATCATTCCCATTCCACTCCACCCCACCAGCAATGCATTGCCACGGGTGCAGAACCAGAGCATCGCCGAGGCAGAAGAACGCATCCATTTGGTTATTTTGCTTTTTTTCTTCCTTTCATTTTCCTTCCTCCCTCAGTGGAAACGACGGATTTCTCGACAAGCCCTGCTCTGCCAACCCCACGCATCTTTACCTCGTTGGTGGAACGCCCTCCGTGAGTGCTCCATGTCTGTTTTGTGAAGAACACCACTCAGAACGATCCCCACTGTCCCCAGCGGAGCGTGTTCCTGGGTATTCGCTTCTGCAGCGCCTCACGAGTTTGCCCTGAAATCTTCCATTGATGGGGGGGGGGAGGAAAAAAAAAAAAAGCCACTTTAAAAAAATACAAAGCCAGATTTTCACCTTAAAAAAATTTAAAAAAATAAATAAAATAAAAATGATGGGATGAAACAATGGAAGGGGAAAAAAAAAAAAAAAAAAGTTGCCTTGTTCCAAAAGCCACTTGTGCTTAAAAAAGGGAGATGAAAAGTTTCAAGTGGGGTTATTTGTGAGCCCAACGGGAACAGATAACTGCACCTACTGCCCCTTATCACCCCACTCTGCCCCACTGATCCTTATTGCCCCCACTGCTCCTTATTGTCCCTATCGATCCCTAATGCCCCACTCTGCTCCTCCTGCTCCTCTCTGCCCCACTGATCCTCACTGCCCCACTGTTCTTATTGCCCCTATTGATCCTCACTGCCCCTTATTGTCCATTGATCCTTATTGCCCCTACTGCCCCACTCTGCCCCACTGTTCTTATTGCCCCTATTGATCCTCACTGCCCCTTATTGTCCATTGATCCTTATTGCCCCTACTGCCCCACATTGCCCCTTATTGTCCCTATCGATCCCTAACGCCCCGCTCTGCTCCTCCTGCTCCTCTCTGCCCCACTGATCCTCACCGCCCCACTGTTCTTATTGCCCCTATTGATCCTCACTGCCCCTATTGTCCATTGATCCTTATTGCCCCTACTGCCCCACACTGCCCCTTATTGTCCCTATCGATCCCTAATGCCCCGCTCTGCTCCTCCGGCTCCTCTCTGCCCCACTGATCCTCACCGCCCCACTGTTCTTATTGCCCCTATTGATCCTCACTGCCCCTATTGTCCATTGATCCCTACTGCCCCTACTGCCCCACACTGCCCCTACTGCTCCTTATTGTCCCTACTGACCCCTAATGCCCCACTCTGCTCTTCCTGCTCCTCTCTGCCCCACTGATCCTCACTGCCCCTATTGCTCCATTGATCCTTATTGCCCCTACTGCCCCACTCTGCCCCTACTGCTCCTTATTGTCCCTATTGATCCCTACTGCCCCACACTGCCCCTACTGCTCCTTATTGTCCCTACTGACCCCTAATGCCCCACTCTGCTCCTCCTGCTCCTCTCTGCCCCACTGATCCTCACTGCCCCTATTGCTCCATTGATCCTTATTGCCCCTACTGCCCCACTCTTCCCCTACAGCCCCTCTCTGCCCCTTCTGCTCCTTACTGCCCCTCCTGCTCCACTCTGCCTCATTGCTCCTTATTGCCCCCGTTGCCTCTTAGACCCCCGGTGCTGGGGCAGCTCCAAGCAGCTGAGCAGGACCCAGTGCTGCCCTCTGGCCCAAGGTGAGAGCTGTTCAACGAAAGCAAAGGGAGCCGGGAACACGGGTGCCGTGCAACCTGGAGACAGCGACGCTCTCCAGCACCAAGGAGCTCGAGGAAAACGAGCGTTTAATTGCATGTTGCAATGAGAACACGTGCGTGCAACACGCAGCTGAGCAGTGGCACAGGGGGCCCGGCAGCTCCAACGGCTCTGGGTGCACACAGACCCCTCCCAGCCCCTTTGGCAAAGGTGCAAAACGGTAAGAGTTTGCCCCATGCAAACTTTGGAGGCCCCCACAGTTCCCAAAGAGAAAGCAAAGCTGCGGGACGAATCCCTGCAAGGTGCTTTTCCACGAGCGTTGCAAACCTTTCACCCCACGCCGGCGCATTCGGTGTCGAAGCGCTGCGTTGCTGCCGTGCCTTTCTTTTCCCGTGGTGGGGAGTGACACCAGGAGCGAGGGCAGGAGAAAGGAGAGAAAAAACTGTGAGCAAACAGAGGCAAAGCGCGAGATGAAAAGCGACAGCTCTGCGAAGGCAGCGGTTGCCGGCAGGCAGGCGGCTTGATCCATCTTGAAAGCAAAAGCAAACTGCTGCTCAGCCGAGGCGCAGGGAGAACCTCGAGGTCCTTCCGGCGCTGCCTGAGCTCCGATCAAACAAAACGATTAACAAATTTCAGCCCTCGATTGAAAGTTTCGCTAATGAGAAGGAAAAAAGGTAAGGAAACCTGAGAGGCGCAGCACAAGGAGGAAGAGCACAAAACGGCACCAGTGGGGGACGAGGGAACGACCCCCTTTTGGAACAGGGAGGCACGGGGTACCAACCCAACCTACGGCACCCAGCCATCACCCTTGCCCTGCAGTGACTCACTGCAGCCATGCTCTGCTCAGGGCCATCACCTGCCACCCCGTCACCTCTGTGCCACGGCCAGCTCAGCCCCAAGGAACTGCAAAACAGCCACAGAGTCCCCGGGGCTGGAGAGCCTGCAGATGGGACAGCGCTGGGGTGAGGCGTGGGGGTATTTTTTAGCTCTGGTTGCAGATGGGGAAGTCCAGCACAGCCTGTACACTCGGGGCATCCGCGTCAGCTCGGCGCATCTCGGGTATGGTGGGGGCTCAAGGGATGCCCTGGAGTGCTGTACAGCATCGCCACGTCCTACTGGGAGGTGGGCAGCACACAGCCCCTTCCTCCCGGACACAGGGCAGAACAAAACATCACAGCAAAACCTATGGGACACGGGTGGCGTCGTGCATCAGGTCCCTACCGCCCGTGGGTGCGCTGCAGGCAGAGAGCAAGCCAGAAAAGAGCAAACTTCCCAGCGCTGCACGCTTGCGGGTTTAAATAGGTTGCAAAGGGCCGTGCTGGTGGCACAGCTGTCCCCACGCCACCCCACAGCCCCAGGTGAGCACTGGGAGCATTATCCCCACGTGCCCTGGGGACCACAGCTGGCTGAGGATGCCAGCTCAAACTCCCGCTCCCCATCCGACACTTTGGGCTTTGTTCTCCTTTGCACAAAGATGCTTTTAGGCGGCCCCGGCAGCACGGAGGGACCTCGGTGTGGCTGTGCTTTATGACCATATTTAGGCTCCTTTACGTCGCCAGAGTTGCAGGAAAAGGGGCCGGGGCGCAAATGAGAATCAGACCCCACTTGTTTCACTTGGCAGAGCCCCCGTTAGGCCACGCCGGCACCGCACGTCCCCACCCTGCCCGACGCTGGGACGCAGCCAGCAGCGAGGAGGGGACACCGACCCCAGCACAGCACCAAGGGCTCGTCCCAAGGTCACGCAGTGACAAAGCCCGGCTCACCAAGAGCCCAAGCCCGGACCTAACTGGAGCCGCAGGGCAGAACCCACCAGCGCCGTGCCCCAAATGCCTCAACCCCACTCAATCACTGCGTCCTTCTGCACCGTGCCGGAGGTGCCACCGAAATTGGAGCCCCGTGTTCCCCGAGCAGAGCCACCCCGGGGGCACAGAGCACCTGCTTGAAGCCCGGCACAAGTGTGGGATGCCTCAGCCCCGGTGAAAGCACGACAACTGCGGGAGCTGAAGGGCACGGGGAGGGGAGGGAGAGCCGCCAGGCACTTCCAGAGGTCCACGACCTTCAGAAGCTCCCAATGGGGGGAGGGGGGAGCGCTCCCCAGGGCACCCCGGGGTGAGGCTGTGGGCAGCAGGGAAGGCAAGGATATATTGAGAACGGAGCTTACCTGCACCCGAAGTGCTGCTCCTCGCCTGGAGGAGGGGAGCGGGCGGGTGGCAGCG
>NW_011111546.1:8872-12879 GCF_000146605.3 Meleagris gallopavo
GGCCGCGGCGGCGCGGAGGAAGCGAAGCGAAGGGGGGAAGGAGGTGCGGGAACGGCACGGCCGAGCGCTGGCGTCCCGGAGCCCCTCCTAACGCCGCTCCGGGACGCGGGGCTCGGAGGGAGGCGGTTGGTGGCCGATGCGATGTGAGGCGGAGGTGCGCCCACCCCCCACCACCAGCAGCACCAGGTGCTGATGGGCTGAAAGCTGCTGTGGATTCAGCTTTACCCCACCGTGCTTTTCCCCTCACGCTGCGGGTCTGGAAGCTGCGTGCCCAGGTGTGGGTGTCCCTGTCGTGCTCTGGACGTTGCGCCCCAGCTGCAACGGAGGCCAGAAGGAATCTCACGCATTGGGGTGCGGATGGGGGTCAGCAGGTGCACCCAGAGCGTGGGGTGGAAGGGCCGCTGTGGACAAGCTGGGGCTCAGCGTGGGCACTGGGGGCTGGGGGCTTCGTCGTCCCAGGGGGCTTCACTGTCCTAAGGGGGTTCACTGTCCTGAGGATGCTCACACGGTGGTGCGGGGAAGATGCCAGCAGAGGTGATGTGGGGCTGCACGCTGTGGTGCCCTGAAGGATGGAGATGCTGAGGCAGTGACGGTTGCACGCATCCATGAGGCCACGCTCCCAGAACTGGGGACTGGAGATGGGCGCATCCCTGCCCTGCTAGACTGCAAAAATGGATGCGCTCGGCTTAGCACCGATAAACCTCCACCCGCAGGCCCCCCATTACCCCAAAATCTGGGTGCCACAGGCGTGGGGTGCCGGCAGTGCTGGGGATGCTGCGGGTCCCAGCACTTCACCCCACACCCATCCCAGGAGGAGATGCGGTGACTCAGCCAAGGGGGACGAGTGGCACGGAGTGGGGGGGGATGGATGGGAGGTTTTGCAACGCGCTGGGTGTGGGAGGAGGCTCCACGCGCGGGGAAAGGCAGCAGCAAGTTATGTAACACGGGGCCCGCGCTGCAGGGGCGAAGCTGGGAAAATGCAGCTCAGGGTGGGAAGCGGCCCCCAGGGTGTCCACCAGCCCCATCCGTGCTGGTGGACTGGGAGTCCCGTAGGGGGACCGCAGGCACGGCCGCAGCGGAGCGATGCCGAACAGCAGCGCGTGGCCCTGCACCTTTCCTTGCATCTGCCAAAGCCAGATGTGAATCGCTGAGGTTGCTCACGTGGAGCAGCAAACCACGGCTCTGCTCCGCGCCATCAGCATCACCAGCACCTCGTGCTGCCCTAAGCTGAACAAACCAAGTGCAGATCTGGACGTCTCCACCATGCACAGCACGCAGCTGTGCACCCTGTGGCACCCGCACCCTTCCCACAGCCACCCCTCTGCCTTCCTGCTGGCTCCTTCCCACCCCCACCCCCATTTCCAGTGGACCTCTCCGTGCTTCTGGCTTTTTTGGGGCTGTTTGTTGGCAGCGAGCGACTTTATGATATTTATTGTTAGAAATTGAGCTATTTTTAGGGCCCCGTTGGATTCGGCGGCGATGGGATTAGTCATCCCACCCAGAGCTGTTTGCAGCCTTTCCTCAAGGATTCTCCAGAGTTTGTTTTCCAATCGACCGACATTCGCGCATCCAAAGAAATAAAACATAAAAACATTTGGGATAACGCCCAGCTCCGGAGCCGCTCCACGAGTGGAAACGCAGGAAGGATATTGATGAGACCAAGAAGAGAACATTGCTACGAACCTCAAAGCATTTTGGAAAGTCAGCTCGAGCTGCTTTTTTTTTTTTTCTTTTTTTTTTTCTTTTCTTTTTCTTTTTTTCTTTTTTTTTGGTGTTTTTCTCTTGGGAACCAAGTGCTGAGTAACTCCCTTCCCACACCGCGCTGATGGCTTTGTGCAGCTGCTGCGCAGCCTCTTGACAGTGGAAACTGCTTTCCCTTGCTCTGTGCCAGCGGGTAGGAGGGAGGGCTCCTGGGTCTGCAACACGCACGGCCACCTACACCCTCTGTAAGCGAGGCTGTCAAGAATTAAGGGGGAAAAAAAATAAATAAATAAGGCACCCAAAAATCTGGAAGCAAGGAGAATGTTTGCTCCTTTCGCGCTAGGAGCAAATGGCAGCGGTGGGTGCGTGGCAGCCTGGCACTTGGGTGCGCAACCAGGGATTGCTGTGTCCCATCTCGGGATGCTGCAGAGCCCAAAGCAAGGAGGGGGGACGTGGGTGCCCCCCAGGGTGCAGCAATGCATGGGTGTCCCCCAGAATGCAGCAATGCATGGGTGCCCCCCCAGGGTGCAGCCTCAGGGTGGCACAGCACACTGGGGATGGGGATGAGCAGCGTGGATGCAGCCTGGGGTCACATTCAGCTCCGCAAGGGTGGCACACGTGCGGTGACAGCTTGGATTGGGGTTCGGGGGGGGGGGAGGGAAGGAAGCGTCGCTTTCACGTGGCTCACGACGGCAATCTGGAGCGGATTATTTGCCCTCGCAGCTGGCAGGAGGGCAGCAGAGCTGGCGGGGCGCTGGAGATGCTCAGTGGCCCTGCGAGGTTGGAGCCAGGGGCCACCAGCCCACCCCGCTCCTCCCTCCCTGCCCCCCTTCCTCTCCCAGGCTAAATTCTCCCACAGCCTCCATTGACGTCCTGCCTGCGTCACCGTCTCCAGCACAACCAGACAGCACATGGGAGAGGCAGCTTTAAAGCGGCAGGGCCCTGCTGGGGCTCCAGCTGTGCACACCCAGCAGCAGGGAGACCCTCGGAGGGGGGGGGAGGGGGCTTCCCCCAAAACCTCCCCCCACCCCATCACAATGCGCGCACCCCACAGCCCTGCTGGGAGGGGGTTCCCCAAATGCAAAGGGGGTGATGGAATGGGGGGAGGTGAGGCTTTTTCTGCCCCATGCCGAGGAGCATGAAAACATTTTGCTTCCAGGTCTGCGCCTGCATCCTATCTAAACCAACCCCCAAATGCGGCTCAGAAGCGCTGGAGGCGAAGGGAGGCTGTTTTGTGTTTGAAGTGCGAGCTCACAGCCCCGGCTCTAAGAGCTGGAGCCAGGCTCGTGGTGTTCTTCCCTCCCTGCTCGGCCCCGGGCCAGTCCTTCAGCCTTTACATCTGCGCTTCGCATGTGCCGAGCCGAAGGTGCAGCTCTGCTGGGTCCTAAGGGCACGGTGGGGAAACAAAGGCGTGAGCACAGAGCTTTGCAAGGGGTTGGGTGTGAGATGCAATGAGCTCTGCGAGGGCTCAGCCCCAGGTTGCAATGAGCTCAGCTTCCCTTCCCTTCCCTTGGAAACCTGGAAGAGGTTTCCAAGCAGGACAGCAGCAGTGCAGCAAGAAGCTGTTCCCACTACTTTGGGTTTTATTATTGAGAGCATCTCTTAGCACCCCGAGGGTTAAACCCAGCGTGCAGCTTATCAGCTAAACCAGGCTGTGAAAACAGCTCTCTCAGAACCAAATCCATGGAGCGTCTTGCAGTTTTGCATCAACTAATTCTCACCTTTTGCTTCTGAAGCACGAGATCGCAGCCCCGCTCCCCCTTCCCTGGTGCACGGGGTGATGGAGGCAGGCAGCAGAACGAGGCTGCAGCAGGAGCACAGCCTCGTCGTGTAGGAGTTGCTATCGACTGGGAGCAGCCCAGTTCCAAGGAACTCCCAAAAGTTGCATGCATTAATGCTGTGCTGAATCAGACTTGGAGATCCAGAGCAGCTCTGCAGGAGAAAGCAGAGATGTGGGTCAGGCCGCTGCCTTCCTTCACCCAGTCCCTCATAGCTCACATAAATCTCTATTCCCACACAAACTCAGACCCTCCTCAGAGCCTGCAATTCCTGCCTGCATGCCCAGCCCTGATATAAAGGCCGGGCTGCTTCCCATCGCTCAGCCAGTTTGACCTGCACCAGCCCAGCACGGCTCTCCTGGGCGAGGTTCTTATCAGCTGCACAGCAGCCTCCCGCCCTGGGATGCTCTCCACTGCTTCAGACACGCATGGCATCGCTCCAGAAAGGGGCGGGGGGGGAAGGGGGAGAAGGACGCAGCCCCTCGCCACCCCCTCCCACGCCTCCGCTCAGCCTGCTGCTCACTTGAT
>NW_011111546.1:13419-15703 GCF_000146605.3 Meleagris gallopavo
GGGGAAGGGGGGGGGAGGAAGGACGCAGCCCCTCCGCCACCCCCCTCCCCACGCCTCCGCTCAGCCTGCTGCTCACTTGATCCCGTCGCTCCCATGTAATCCACGCTTCCCTCCCGGTGCCCTTGGCTTTAATGCTGAGTGCTGGACTGCAGCCACGCGGTTCGTGATGCCTTTCCTGGTTGTATCGCAGGGCTGAGCCAAACTGCAGCCCCAGCAGGCAGTGCCAGGAGCCCCAGGAACGAGCCCTGGCCCCAACATCCCCTAAAGCAGCACCACTTCTACGTGTGCTCACACTTCACCCTAAACCAGTAACCTTGAATCTAACACTAACCCTAACCCTATAACCCTAACCTATAACCCTATAACCCTAACCCTAACACTAACCCTATAACCCTAACCCTATAACCCTATAACCCTAACCCTAACCCAATAACCTTGAATCTAACCCTAACCCTATAACCCTATAACCCTAACCCTATAACCCTATAACCCTAACCCTAACCCAATAACCTTGAATCTAACCCTAACCCTAACCCTATAACCCTATAACCCTATAACCCTAACCCTATAAACCTAACCCTAACCCTATAAACCTAACCCTAACCCTAACTCTATAACCCTATAACCCTATAATCCTATAACCCTAACACTAACCCTTACCCTAACCCTATAACCCTATAACCCTATAACCCTATAACCCTATAACCCTAACCCTATAACCCTAACCCTATAACCCTAACACTAACCCTTACCCTAACTCTATAACCCTAACCCTTACCCTATAACCCTAACCCTATAACCCTGAACCCTATAACCCTAACCCTATAACCCTAACACTAACCCTTACCCTAACCCTATAACACTAACCCTATAACCCTATAACCCTAACCCTAACCCTGACGCTAACTCTAACCCTAACCCTTAACCCTAACCCTAACCCTATAACCCTAATCCTTACCCTAATCCTATAACACTTACCCTAAACCTAACACTATAATCCTAATACTTACCCTGACCCTATAACCCCAACCCTAGGCCTATAACTCCAACCCTTACCCTAACCCTATAACACTTACCCTAAACCCAATGCTATAACCCTAACCTTTACCCTGACTCTATAACCCCAACCCTAAGCCTATACCCCTTACCCTAACCCTACAACCCTTACCCTATCTCTAATCCTATAACCCTAACACTTACCCTGACCCTACAACTCTTACCCTAACTCTTACCCTATAACCCTAACCCTAACCCTTACACTTACCCTATAACCCTAACCCTTACGCTTACCCTATAACCCTAACCCTAACCCTGACCCTATAACCCTAACCCTATAACCCTAACCCTATAACTCTAACCCTAACCCTATAACCCTAACCCTATAACCCTAATCCTTACCCTAACCCTAACCCTATAACCCCTACCCTATAACCCTAACCCTAAGCCTGACCCTACAACCCTTACCTTATCCCTAACCCTATAACCCTAAGCCTTACCCTATAACCCTAACCCTATAACCCTAACCCTACAACCCTCACCCTACAACCCTTACCCTATCCCTAACCCTATAACCCTAACCCTAACCCTATAATCCTCACCCTATAACCCTCACCCTACAACCCTTACCCTATCCCTAACCCTATAACCCGAACCCTTACCCTATAACCCTAACCCTATAACCCTCAGCCTACAACCCTTACCCTATAATAACCTTAATCCTACAACCCTCACCCTACAACCCTTCCCCTATAATAACCTTAACCCTATAACCCTAAGCCTATAACCCTGACCCTATAACCCTAACCCTATAACCCTATAACCCTAACCCTATAACCCTAACCCTATAACGCTGACCCTATAACCCTGACCCTATAACCCTGACCCTATAACCCTGACCCATGTAATCCACGCGGCCCCCATTTCCCCCTTTTTCTTTTCAACACAAACTGCTGCTTTCCTTGCCGGAAGGCGACCCCTGTTCTCAGCTCACCGAGCGGCATCTCAATGGCCGGAGATGCAGAAGGGGAAAAGCGCTGCCTTTCGTGCTTCTGCTGGCACAAAAATAAATCAATTACAAAAAAAAAGCCCCAAAAAAGGAAGGCCTTGATTTGGGATGGTCAACACAACGGGCAGAGATTTCAGCGCGCTGATGTGTAATGAAGGAAGAGCTGGGCACGCATCTGCCGCCACTTTATTGCACCTGGGGGTGCAAGGAAAGCGCGGATTCACGGCTGCTGCTGGGGGGGTGGGGTGATGCTGTCCTAAAGAAAAGCACCGATCGCCG
>NW_011111546.1:17608-20970 GCF_000146605.3 Meleagris gallopavo
AAAAAATCTTTGCAAGATCTCAGGGCAAATGAGCTTTGAGCTTCTCCTTTCCAAGCCCAAGGAAAAGGGTCCCACAGATGCCATCCCATCCAGGTGGACAGCAGTGGGTCAGGGTCCGGTGCGCGAGCGGGGCGTGGAGTGGGGCTCTGCCCCTGCACGGAGCATTGGAGACGAGGGGAGAGGGGTGCAGGACGGCAGTGGCCCCCGCTGTCCCCTCCCTGGTGCAGGGTGTGGTGATAGAGAGCAAAACCTGAGGGTGTGAGTGGGAGCTGAGGGGTGGGGAGGGTGAGTTTCGGGGCTGGGGACGGACTGGGAGGGGAGGTTCAGGATCAGCCCGGGGCAGGAGTGCAGCTGTAGCCCTGCGGTGAACACGGGGCTGCATGTGGGCTTTATTCCACGCTTCTTTCAAGCTGCACCTCTGCAGACGTCCAGGCGTCTCTGCAAAGGGACGAGGGGTGGCGAGGGTGAGCTGCAGGCACCCTTTGCAACCCCAAAACGCACACAGACACTGCAAAGCAACCCCTCCTAAAGCAGCGTGAAGCCCTGCCAGGCTGCAGGGAGGAACCCAACAGACCCGCAGCACAGCTTGCAGCGAGGCTGCTGAGACACCCAAACCCCGTGGTTTTGGGGGGTGCAGAGCAGGGCTGGGCTCTGCTGCGTCTCAGATAAGGCTGTCAGCCCACAGAAAGCAGGCTCAGCCCGGCGATCTCAGGCACGAAGGCCAAAGGGTGAGGGAGATACATCCAGGAGATGCCCTCCTGCTGCTCGGAGCAGCAGCCGGGGGGGGTGAGAGGCTGCCAGCAGGGCTCTGCTCCCCATCACTCACTGGGATATCGGGCAGAGCATCACAGGCACAAACCAGGGGAGAAATAAATACAAATAAAAGCCTGGCCACGCTGGCAGGGGTGCTGGGGGCTGTTTTCCAGCACAACCCTTGGGGGTGGGATGCTGTGTGTCAGCAGCAGGCTCTGTACTGCTGCGCTGGGGGCAGAATCCAACCCAGCATCCAAACCGCAGCTTCCCGTTCCAGTAGCACCGCAGTCAGCATCACGTGCTGGGCTGATGCTGTGCCCCTTCCCCTGCTTCCCTCCTCTGGAACGACAGAAAGGTGAGGGAGGTGAAGAAGCACGACCTCAGAGAAACTCAGCTTTGCAAATTCAAGTCCAGGTCAGGTTTGGAGACACGGCTGCACCCAGCTCTGCACCCCAACCCAGTGGGAAACCCCCCACCCAGGGGCAGGGGACGTGTTGTGTCCCAACCCCGATATCTTCCAGCCTCTGTTTTCTTCCTGTCCAGAGCTGATTTCCCTCCCCTAATTGCCCGGAAAGCTCCTTTCCCTTCCTCTAATCAGTCTGGAGCAGATTTTCTCTAGATAATTGTGCCAAGGCCTGATCACCCTTCTCATCACCAGCGCTCCCATTTCTTCACTAAACTCACCTGCTGGAGCTGTGCTCCTTGATCTCATTATTTCAAGGCTCTGCTGAGTTCTCTAATTGCTTGCTCTACCAGCACCCGTACCTGAAAGCACCCAGAGTATCTGGGGTGGGACCTGGGGCTGAGCTGCATTCCTAGAAAACAAACCCACTCTGGGAGCCCAGCACTGCCCCTGAAAGGCATCTGAAATGCTTTGGGTGAAGGGCAGCACCCATAGGTGCTTCACTGCAACCCAAGGGATCGTTGCAAGGGCAGCAACGAACCTCTTGCAATCTGGCTGGGTCTGAGCCTTGCTGACACCTGCCTGGATCGCTGAGCAGCCAATGTCCCACATCCCTGCACCTCCTCCCCATCCCTGCACCTCCTCTCCCATCCCCGCACCTCCTCTCCCATCCCTGCACCTCCTCTCCCATCCCTGCACCTCCACTCCCATCCCTGCACCTCCACTCCCATCCCTGCACCTCCTCTCCCATCCCTGCACCTCCTCTCCCATCCCTTCCATGCACCCCATCCTCCTCCGGTGCCAGGCGGCCCCACTGCTATCACCCACCCTTATCCTTTCTCCCAGCCTAATTGATCCATTGTTTTGCTTTCTTATCAAATTGCTCTCAGCCTCGGATGCTTCTTTAATCAATTCTCAGCCCTATCGGTCCCAAGAGCCACGGGGGACTTTTCTTTGCAGACACCGCTGTATATTTAATCGCTGGAGGACTTTACCTAATTGGTGTAGAACCCGATTTCGTCGTCTAATCGCCCTGAGGCCCTGATTCACTTATCTAATCACTCCAAAGCCTGGGCCTTGTGCACCTCTCCGAAGCTCTGGTCCATCCCCACAGATCAGTTCTTTGCCCCCGCAGGTGGCTCGGCTCTCTTGACTCCTTAATCCCCGGGGCTTCTTGATCTCCCGTGTTAATCCAGCCAAGGTTTGGCACCCGCACTCGTCTGCTCCCCTGACCCGCTGCTGCCAGGGCTCAGCCTCCCTCCTCGCAGAGTTTTCCCCACCTCCTCGTGGCACTGCAGCACAGCACGGCCCCGCTGCTCTTTGAGCTCCTGCATCCCAGCCCGGGCTCAGCTCCATCCGGGTGGGGGGATCTGCAGCGGCGCCTCGGTGCTGCGGTGCCCTTGGACCCCCAAGAGACCCCTCTGCTGTCGCGTGGTTCTGTCACAGCCCTCCATATTTTCCTCCCAGTGAATCACATCCGCTGACTCAGGAGAAAGAAGTTGAGAGGGGAAACGTCCCCCAAGCACCGGCCTGGAAGGAGCCCAGGCTGTGATGCGGGGGTGGCAGGGGAGCTTTGCTTCTCCTGGGCTTCCCAAAGCAAAGGGAGCAGAGCCCAACTCACCCAACCCTGCGGTGCTCTGGGCAGGAGCTCTGCCCGGATCCTGCTCAGCTCTGTGCCCGTTGCTCCATCCCCACAGCTCCTCTTTTTCCCCCGTACCCCAAACCTTCAAGCTGTGCTCAGCAGCCTGAGGCGATCCTGCCCTGCTCACAGCTCACGGCTGCCTCTCACGCAAGGAGTTTTTGGCGAGGAAACCACAACTCCATCACCCTGGGGTCAGCTGGGATGCCTCCAGGTGCCACCAAAGCCCCACAACCCAACCATGCAGCTGGGGGGCACGCAGGTTCCAGCCCACCCTGCCTCCCTGCTCTCCATGGGAGTGCATTCCCAGAGTGGAGCAGTGGGAATTTCATGCATTTCTTTGCAATCCAGCAGTGACCCCGGGGCCAGGAGGAGAATGAGTCAGCTTCCAGCACGGGGCAGGACTTCTCACCACACTGAAAGCTGCCACTTTGCTCTGGGTTCGAACCGGTGCTGTTCAGAGAGGTGGCGATGAAATCAAATCAAATCAACTCGGCACCTCTCACCAGAGAGGGGCTGCAACCTTCCTGCGTGCACAGCTCCTGCACAAAGCAGAATCCAACACAA
>NW_011111546.1:39231-39710 GCF_000146605.3 Meleagris gallopavo
ACCACCACCCTCCTCCACCCCCACCAGCACCGCTGCCATCATTCCCTGCCTCCACCACCACCATCATCCTCCATCACCACCACCCTCAACTGCCATCATCCTCCACCACCACCATTCTCAACCACCACCATTCTCAACCACCATCATTCTCCATCACCACCACCATCACCACCACCACCACCACCACTCTCCTCCACCACCACCCCCACCAGCACCGCTGCCATCATTCCCTGCCTCCACCACCACCATCATCCTCCCTCACCACCACCCTCAACTGCCACCATTCCAACCACCACCACCATTCTCAACCACCACCACCCTCAACTACAACCATCCTCCACCACCACCCTCCTCCACCACCACCCCCACCACCACCATCATCCTCCACCACCACCAGCACCGCCGCCATCATTCCCTGCCTCCACCACCACCATCATCCTCCCTCACCACCACCCTCAACTGCCATCATCCTCCACCAC
>NW_011111547.1:0-910 GCF_000146605.3 Meleagris gallopavo
AGCCCAGAACACAGTTGGCCTTCCAGGGTGCAAGCACATATTATTTCTGTAAGTCTTTTCATTTCCACGTTATAAAGAAGGACATAGCTTGATTACAAGACAACGAGTCAAGAATCATAGTGACTTCACTGCACAGAGGTCAGATTGAGTTATAAGTATGTAGCAGCTGCGTTCATCTGCTATCTGCAGTTTGCAACATGAGACACTGAACAACTTCATAATAATACTTACTTGTCTGCTGCATGACATATTGTGCCACATGTATCAGCCATATCATCGACAAGAATGGCTACTCTGTCTTTCACATCGCCCACCAAGACCATTCTGTCCACTTCATTTGCCTTCTTTCTTTCCTTGTGAATGAGAGCAAATTCCACATTCAATCTATCAGCAATTGAAGTAACCCTAGATGACAGGGAGAAATACAATACATTCAGAATACTATTTTAAAAGAACAGAATCATACTTAGTTATTTGCCTTGAAACAGTTTGCAAGTTTTCTTGCTTTTAAGTAACTGTTTGCACGGATTTTTGCAAGTGGTGAGACATATTAGAAACACCCTTAATAAACTTAACCAGTGACTTAGGCTATTGTCCAGATGAGTATTTTCTAAATTCAGTTTGGCTCTGAAAACATTTCAGCTGTTCACAAGCTTTCATTAAGTTGCTGCAATAGGTAGTCTAAGATAGCTCTAACTACAAGCACTTCAGCATCCTAACTCATAATACCCTTGCTGGAATGTGAAACAAAACTCATGGGGGAAAAAAAAAAGTAAAGAGCAGATAAATCAGTTGATTGTAATTAACAATTCTTTTAGCAGTACATGACAAGCAATCAATTTAGTGATAGGACAACAGGGAATGGTTTTAAACTAAGACAGGGGAGGTTTAGGTTAGACATTAGGAGGAA
>NW_011111548.1:0-886 GCF_000146605.3 Meleagris gallopavo
AGGTTGGATGGGGCCCAGGGCAGCCTGATCTAGTATTAAATGGGGAGGTTGGTGGACCTTCCTGTGGCAGGGGGGTTGAAGATTCATGATCTTTGAAGTCCCTTCCACCCCGGGCCATTCTGTGATTCTGTAATTCTGTCAGGATGACAGAATTACACATTTGCTATGACTACAGTGCCTCTACCCTTCACAACCGACTGTATGAAACACTTCCCTCCTCTAGTGCAAGGAGTAACCTGAGGTCCTCAGTTTGAAAGAGGTAGAAGCACAAGATACATATTAAGGCTTTGATTCATAATTAAGTAAGTCTTGAGACTCAATCTGGGAATTTTGCCAGACAACTTTATGCATTAAAATAGGGACTTTAAGAAACACATTTACAGTGTCACCCTGAAAACTAGAGACATCTCTAGGTTGCAGGCTTCCAGAGCAGAACTCTTCTTTTGCAGAATGACCTCCTTCTTATGCAAGTAGCTAGCTACTGGTAAAGGCACTCATATGGATCAGATCATGGAAAATCAAGAAGATTCCTATCTATTGTTATACCAGCTTCATTGAATTCTCAAGAATTTCAGGAAGAGAAGTGCTGCAGCTATTCTTTCCCCATTTACTGATAACTTTTGTGAGAACTCCTTTCTTTTTCAGATCCCTAACTCCTTAAATGCTCTCTTTTTGTTTTGCTGGGGTTGCTGCCTTCGTTAGAAAGATTTTCAGCTTTGATTAATTATTGAGCCCGTACTGTTGAGGGTTTTTTATTCTCCTGTTCTCATTACTGATGCCTTGCAGCCTGTGTGCTTCACTGGTCCCATTGCAGGATTTGATGGATGCACTTGTGAAGTTTTCCTGCCTGCAAAGCCAGTCTTGCCTTTTGCTGATTTTGTTTGGC
>NW_011111549.1:0-825 GCF_000146605.3 Meleagris gallopavo
ATAGATCTGTGAAACTAGTATTGTATAATTTTTGTGCAACAAGGATATGATTTAATAGGTTTCCACACCAGCTTTGATCACATTTGGAATTATTCTGCTTTTTGTTACATTTTCTCACTTATTTTTTAAACTTTTTTATGCTTTCTTTGAAATATATGAACCTTTTAATGTATGGATAATTTATTCAGCTCCTAAATTTAAATGCCTGGTGGGTGTAATTTTCCTATTTTAGTTTACTTCTATAGCTGCCTTCACTTTGTCTGGAATATATTATTCATTGTCTCCAAATTATAACAGGACTGACGTGTTAGAGTATAACTCCTTAAATTCATTTCAATATTTTAACTATTTGCATAACAATCCAGGGAACAAGAAAACTGCCATGGTAATCTCCTTGTCTTTGTCCGAGAATCCTGGTGTCACTAACTGTGTTTGCAGGGAAATGCAAAATATTTTGATATTATATGAAGAGTATGAGTACGAAGATGTTTGTGCCAGTATAATGACTATAAGGACTTTTTTTTTGGTAATTGAAAACGTTCTACAGATCATATGTTATTAAGTCTTGTAGGAAGATACAAATCTAAAGGGGTCCTTAGGTAGGTAAAACTCTTCATTGATTTCACAGAAGAGTCTTGCCAGAGTCAAAACTGATGGATTTTCTTTTTTCATATTAAATCCAGTTTTAAAGCTGGTTTTAAAGTATATCCCACTGGCTCATCGTAAAAACAAATTTTCTTCATTTAAAAGGTGAAATTCAGACAGCTGCACTGGGCCATCTACAAGGTTCTCACACAGCATAGCATGTAATGGAATAGTGAGGAG
>NW_011111550.1:0-1354 GCF_000146605.3 Meleagris gallopavo
AGCACTCAAGGCTTTAACCTTCACAAATGATTAATGTTTTGAGTGTTCTCTAAAAGCACTGACAGCATTAGGTATTCCAACAAATCTCAGCTGTACAGTACATACACCAAAATTGACAGGGTAACTGTTCCAGCAAGACAAAGTTAATATTCTCCAAAATAACTTGACTCCATTCTTGCTTTTAACACAATGCAGCACAAAACCTTGCTAAGAAGAAGTGCTTGCATGGTTGAGTAAAAGCTGACTGCTATGATATACAAAGAAGCTCCATTTAAGAACATACTCTTCATCTAACGATGCATAATCTGCTGAGATTGTACCTGTGCTTATTAAACCATGGGTCAGTCTCCTATCAATTTCCTTCATCTTAGCTCCAAGACAGTTAGCTAAGCACAATTTCACCATCATTTACAAACGCAGTGATCGTCAGACAGGAATGTTCTGATTAAACATAAGTGACTTCAGTGTGTTGCTGAATGTGGAGATCTTAATAAAAGCTCCTTTTTCAGCCACTCCTTGAATCAAACATGTTCCTTACCCCAGCAGCTGCCATTTGTCAATATTTGCCAAAAGTGGCATTTGAAATCCAGCTATTGTTCAAATTTTAAGAAAGTGCTGGGGCAGCTTCTAGCAAAGACTGGACATATAGTGATATAGGCCAGCATCTTTAGCCCCATTATTAGATTAAAATGAAGGAATGTCTGTGGCAAGGCACATCCAGAGAAGCAGCCAGCTTTCTAGAGACCTCCAGAACCAACAAAAAAGCATTACTTACAACATCTGTCTCCAGTGCCTCAAGCTCCTCAGTAGCGCTGGTTTCTCCTCCATCCCACGGCTCAAGATCCTTTTCTTTGTGCTCACCATTTACTTTAGCACTGATGGCTGAATCAGTAAAAGCATCTAGAAGGGAGTGGGAAAGGATGGAGGTGAAATCAGTTTGATTAGGCACAAGAAGACACTGAACTCACCAGTTTATTTGAGGAACAACCAAACACAACTGAATTGCAGACACATTAACACCATTCACTTCTTGTAGCTGCTGTGTTCCCTGGGACTACGTCAGAGAGCTGTCTGCTGATGCTTAGAAAAACCAGGAAGTGCAGACTAACTTCAAATAAATCTATTCAAAGGGTGGGTTTTTTGCAACTTTAAGTATGAGACAAGGTATCAAAGAATAGCAATAATTATTTGCAATTATTTCCAAAAGTTATACACAAACTGCATGTATGGTTTCTGCTAAGAATGGGACTACCTGGGGAGTGCCATTCCTACAGCAAATCCAAGATTTGTACAGTATGCTTGTTGTCCAGGGAGCCTGCACATACTTACAAGTTATGCAAGTAGCAAAAAAAAA
>NW_011111551.1:0-1006 GCF_000146605.3 Meleagris gallopavo
GCTTGTGGAACTTCTTGTAAAATATTGGTTGGAATAAAAGGACTCTTGATTTGCATTTCACAGAAAATATGCCTTATTTGGAATATATGAGAAGCACAGTTACTCTCCAGTAAAATGCATAATGGTGAAACCTCTAAGAAGGAAAATCAACAGGATGGATAACAGCCAAGCAAGATATATCACAAGAAAATGCTGATCGCTGATGATGCCTTAGTACTTGTACTCAAAAATAGACAATTTGTGAGGTACTAGATTTGCACATATTAGTATTACTTCAGTTTTTCCTAACTATCAAAGAAGGAAAAAATGTATCCTAATGCTATACAGTCACAACCTGTACAAACTTTGTTAATATAATACTTCTTTGTCTAATAAATTCTTCCTTTAATTTAGTAGGCAAGCCTTTCTTTTTTCTTCCCAGAATAAGTATGAACCATTCAATTTTAATGAAGTCTTTTGGATCTGTGTTTAATAGATGCAATGTTCCCAGACTACTCCATAGAACAAGTGTTTTTTTTCCTTTTACATAGATCATGCTATGTCAAAATTTCAGAATTAATATATTTCCTAATAGAACTAAGACCACTGAACTGCAAATCCTTCTGAAACACAGCAGTGCTGATTGTAAGTAAACATACTTCACAACTAAAGGTGATTCTTTGCACCTATAGCACAGAAGAATGCTTTATCATGCATTGTATGGGGAAATAAACAAATAGAGATTTAACATTACATAGGGTGGTGTCAATGTCAAAATGTTAGGAAGTCCTTTTTGCTCAATGGTGTATTTGGGTAAGCTATAGTTTTCCTAAATTAACTGTATAAGATATTGAACTGAAACAAAAGAAAAAAAAAATCAAGAATTTCAGAATTCATGTGTTCATTTAGCACATACAGGGAGTCACTGTCCCACATGACATCCTGGTCACCAAATTGGAGAAAAATGGATTTGCTAAGTGGACCACTCACTGGATAAGGAATTGGCTGGATGGTCACATTCAAAGAG
>NW_011111552.1:0-1039 GCF_000146605.3 Meleagris gallopavo
CCTCTTCTGCAAGTACTCTGGGTATCTGAGGCTATCAGATGTACGTAAGTCACAAAGTCCAGAAAATAAAACATTTTCTTACCTACAGCTGCATTTGTTCCACCAACATTTATATCATTTTCATCGTCAAATTCTATCCTAACACCTTTTCCATTGCCTGCTGAAACACCACAGCCTCCACTTCGGCAGAGGGAGATTGGCACAACTCCATACACATAGGCCAGCATGATAGGAACACCAATACCTGCAGAGGAAGGTACCATCTTGAGTTAACTAAATGCAACTCATATTTTGCACTCTCTTATGAAAGTGATTTCATAGAATGATGTTTAGTTAGCACTTCAGGCTTCAAAGAAACTAGGAGAAAACAAAAGTAAGAAATGCTGATAAATCAAGTGAAGTGACAGCAGAAGTACTTTCATTGGGCACAAGGGCCCTCTCTCAGAACTGGAAGGCAAGAAGCATACTGCTGGGTGAATTACTGCTTCCAATGTCTATAACCTCTTTTACAGACAAAAAAAGAATATACTTAATATTCATATAAATTCAGTTGGACTTTGCATTCACTGAAGCCAGATGGGGCTTTGCTATTGATTTTATGAGACTCACCATCATTACTACTGTTGGATCTTTCGTATTTGCTGTATCATGCAAATTCCATCTAAGAATTTAATCATACAATTTTTCCTTAAACGTAAACATAGAAGTCACTGGTATTCTACTATCGTTTGCCAACTACTGCAATGTTAAATTTAAAATACTGTTTTTCTTCCGTGTTGAGGAAAGTTTGATAGGAATTATTAAAATTATTAGAATATCAATAGACTTTGTGGCAAAAGCTTTGTCTTAGTTATTTAGTAAGAAGCTCTATATATTTCAGTTTTAAGACAGATGACAACGTGACAACTTCAATTTGCAAGATAAAAATAATTAGCTCTTCATTTTATGCCACATTTCCCAAAGTACTCTATCCTCCATTCTACCCCAATAAATGTATAACCACACTCCTTATGTGTTGTTTTTCATTTTTTTATGTCTT
>NW_011111553.1:0-713 GCF_000146605.3 Meleagris gallopavo
TACTCATTTACCTGTCCGTATCTTGAGAACTCTTTTTCTTTGACTATTTTTTTCTTATAAAGGGACAAGAATAAGAAAACTATCAATGGAAGTAACATGCCCCATGATTGAAACTGTCAGAATAAGTGGTTCAGAAATGAAATCTATGTCCCCAGGAAACAGTTGTCTGATATCAAAAGCTGCTCTATTTAGCCACTGGGCACCTCTCAAAGATGAACAGCACCTCTTGGACTGTTGTCCCTGCATTTCTTACCCAGGAAGGAAATCTGTGCAGAGGTGGTGTGGGAGGTTTACCTCCTGGTTCAAGGACGCCAGCCTTAGAACTCACAACTTCTCTCTGTTCTGTAGGTAAGTGGTTAATCTCACACATTCCAGCTTCTTCCCTCACCAGGCCAGCTTCTGTCTCCATCTTCTCCAGCACTGCATCATCATCAATGTCTGTCTCCTCCACTGGCCTGTGATAGACTGGAGAATCTTTTATGGGCTGGAAGGTGCTAGCCTCGAAGCTCATTACACGACAGGAAGAACTAGTACCTGACTGTGGTTGACTGTAATGTCTTTTGGCTAGTTGGATACTGTCTCTTGGTATACTGGGAGTTCGTATTTTTGGAAAGGTCATACTTGTGCTAAGTCCACGTTCTCTCTCTGGACAGGTGGAACATGCTGTAACGGCAGATGCTGACACAACTAGGGGTGGCTCAGCAGTTTGAAGA
>NW_011111554.1:0-931 GCF_000146605.3 Meleagris gallopavo
ATTTTCTTATTAAGATGGGTCAATGTACAAATCCTTGCTTATGTAAGTGAGGTCCATTCTGCACAGGAACTGCTACAGTACCGGGCTCGTGCAAGTGATAAAATGCAGAAGCTGCAGAGTAAGAAACAGATGGAGCACAAAGCCAGACCAAACAAGGCCATTAACTTCTTCCAGGAAATCCCACAGCTCTCAGACACACGACTCATCAGCACTTTTCTTAGGAAGTCCATTTGAAGGCAGTGACATCCAGAAGAAGCAAAGATGTATAACTAAATGCTTCCTTCTATCAGAATCTGCTCTGCTGTGCTGCTTTCACTTAGACTGCTAAAGAGAGAAGTCTTCCAGTCGCAGGCAATGTTATTTCCTATCAGATAGGGCAGCTGGTTTTGAAATAGGCATAGCCAAATAAGCTGGTTGTAGAGTAAGTCTCCTAGTAGATAGATCCAAATTTGGCAGACTTGTTCTGGTTGTGATGGTTATCCTCCAGACTTAATTTTAGTTCCAAGCCACGTTTTTTCTTCTTAATACATGAATACCGGGCATAAACACACAGAACCTTACCAAAGCTCAGCTCATATGAATACCAACAATCCAGGTTATTTTTTTCAACTCCATTTCATTTGCAGAACCTCCAAAATTCCCTGGTGAGGACTTGGTAGAAAACCCAGACTTCCCACAATCCATTGGTTCCCCTAATGGCATTCACAGACTAGTTTTCAAGAGAAAGTATTTGCAATGCTTTAATGGACTTAAATGTTCTCTCTGGGCATAACAGAAAGGTCTAAAAATAAACATTCCTAATGCCAAGTGAAGAAATACATTAATTATTATGAATACAATCTATTTAACAAGTGGTAACTTGCCTCCCTCTTCACTCTAACTTAACTAGTTTTGAGAAGCCCTCCAAACTAAATATTTACCTTAAAAAAAA
>NW_011111555.1:0-685 GCF_000146605.3 Meleagris gallopavo
AAACAAACAAACAAACAAACAAAACAAGCAGGAAAAGAGAGAGGCTGGAAAAAAAAATGCAGTAGAAAAAAGGAGAAAATACATCATAAAAGTTCTGCAGTTTTTTGCTTCCTTTTCCATTAATAGAAAATTCATGGAAAATTTATGCAAAATGAAATACACGTTTATACTTTGTATATCAAAATACTTCTACCAGTAAGACCATTCAAAATCTATTCTATGTCTTTCATTATCTTAACCTTTAATATTGAAAAGATGGCTTATCGTTTTACTCAGAGCACTGCTTACATCTAAACCCAAAACACTAGGCAAGTCCTACTACGTTATTAAATCGTTGAAAGGGAGAGCTTTTGAAATTAGTCACATTGACATCCTAAAAGGAATATGAGAAATTAACTTCAAATTAATTGATCAATACATTCAAGTTCTTCAGAATATCTCAGGACTCAGTTCTCAGTATAATAACATAACATCTCTGCAAGAAGGAAAGAAACCTAGAAGCAAATACACAATCTTTCTTGAAACCAGACCAGACAAAGACAGCAAATTATGCTAGGCAAAATAGAGTGGAGAAAAGATACTTGTAAACACTGTTTGCTTACATAATCAGGAACTCTTCAGACTCTGAAACTAATGCAATGTTTTACTTTATTATTTACACAAAAAGTCACCTAATTACTATGTA
>NW_011111556.1:0-599 GCF_000146605.3 Meleagris gallopavo
CTCAGATCCACACTATTTTGCCCTTTGCCCCATCCTGTTCTGTCAACAAAGACCTTGTTTTTTTCCACTCAAAGCAGCTTCCTGCTATTCATGAAAGCACTTCTTTCAGCTAGTACCTTAATATTCATTTTTCTCAAATAATTTGTATGGAGCATGGAGTTCCTTTGAACAGCAGAGAGCAGAACTAGGAGAACACTGATAAATGACACTAGCTAAAATGAAGCAAAACGTAAAGGCTCTCCAGCACAAGTTCTTGTACTTGTTTACATAAGCCCATCCTATGAATTAAGGAACAAAACTCCTTCAGTTAAAAGTATACTTTTGACTGACATTGTATCTTCCTTTTATCGATTAGACAGGGATATTTCATGAAAAGAATACACAATATATGACATCATATTTAGTAAGGATTGGGAGTAAAGGACATGATCATACATGATGGCCATTAATATATATTGACAGAATTTAGAGATCAGATAAACTACATACAACTTAATTCAAAAGCTCCATATTTTTAAGCTGAGTGCTGAGATAATGAGTTGGAAAACATTCTGTAAAAGAAGTGGGTATACTCTTAGAGTTAATGCAAGGAGAAAGTA
>NW_011111557.1:0-583 GCF_000146605.3 Meleagris gallopavo
TACAGAATTTCTCTTTGTAGCTCAGGGTGTCCATCGAGGTATGATCTAACAAGCTCTTCATCAATTAAGCCTATACAGAGAAGCAGTAAATTTGTGTTACATAGCTCTTACCCCTCCTTGTTAGTTACAGGAACAGCTGCTGGAGAGCAGAGCTGTTAATTTTGCCTTCTAAGTACAATCTATAATCAATTGAGGGTTGAAGAGGGAAAAAAGTGAATGAAATATTATCTTCCCTATGTGAGACTTTCAGCCCCTCAGCTGGAGCAGAGCTGTATGAATGTTTGATTTTACTTCTGGGACATCAAAGGGGCATGAATGAAAAGCTGGTTCCAGAGCAGATCTCCTGATGAAAGAGGAAGTGTCCATTCCATTGGCAGTAATTCTGCTTTAGGAAGATCTTTCTGCAATTCCTGCTACTCTTCTTTCCATTTCTTCAATTCCCAGCTCTTCAAAGTGTTCAGAAGATTGAATCGGTTCTTCATCAGGCCATGCTCCATCAGTACATAAAGAGATGAACCAATCATCACACATGAAAATGACAGGGAAACTGGTAAAATTTTACCAGTCCCACCAGAAATTCACA
>NW_011111558.1:0-550 GCF_000146605.3 Meleagris gallopavo
GGGGGTTGGGGGGGAAGGGGAAGGCCTTGTTATTTGTATAAAGCAAAATGGTAATCTTATTATGTGTATTCTCCATTCATGGAGATACCACAAACCCAAAAGAATAAAGCTGTTAGCAACCAGCACTAACTGACCCTGCTTATGAGGATCCTGCTTCTTTTCATAATATGAGAGATCTGTTCCAACCTCAATTATTCTGTCATCCTATGTAAGATACATAAGTTTGTAAATTTTGTATGTATTATAGATGTACTAGGAAATCTGGTATTATGAGGATTTTATTGCACCAATAATGGAAAAAAAAGGTAGCCTTTACAGGAAATAATACAAGAAACTTTTTACTTATGAAATTAATAGCAAACAGTCTCAAATGTTGCAACACAATAATTTATTCCATAATCTTTTGTACAACTATGTAAGTTTGAGATAGAGCCTCTTTTGCCTCTTTTCCTTTCTAGGAACTTTACTGAACACATGTAAACTCAAAGTACTCTCTCTCCTTTTTATTTTTATTTATTTGTTAATTTCTTTATTTATTAGTTGTCTGAAC
>NW_011111559.1:0-795 GCF_000146605.3 Meleagris gallopavo
TGTCCCACTATTTTCTATATCCCATATTTCCTTCTCCTCACAATACTGGACTCGTCGTTACACCAGAGCCTTTTGGAATCAGGCTGTCCTTATGTTAGGAGTGACCTTGTAGCATTTAGGGAGGGTTTACTGCTCACTGTTGATGAGGCATGGGTGGCCTGCCCTCTTCTGGTGGAATGATGCATATCAACAATTAGGTAGAAAAGTTGGGAATACCTCATCTGGAGTTCCAAACAGAAAACTCTAGAGTTATGTTCACATTGACCTCTTTTGCAGGCTAGATAGACTGAAATCTCTCTGACACACTTCCATTGTGCTTTGAGTGATTGGTGATTTGGTGATTTGAGCTTAAGCTACAGACACCATGTCTAAACAGGAGAAGGTGCACCTATAGCAGACAAGCTGCAGTAAATGTAAAAACGTACAGAAAAAGGGAGGATAAGAAAGGCAAATTATTATTACTTTACAGAAATGTTTTGAACATTGCAAACATAATATGTTGAGCATGCTTTTTAAAAATAATCCAAACCATATGCAACTGTATTATTATTTTACGTTGCATGGAATAAATTTATTTCACAGTAACCAATAAGCCTTTCTTCTATTTGTAGATACGAGATAAAGTTTGGAAAAATAGACCCCTTCAAAACTATTCAGTCTTTAAACCTCTGTACTCCCTGTGGATCATGTCAAACGACATCTAAGCAAAGGACAGCTGTGTTTGTATCACAAAGCTAAAAAGCCACCAGTAATTAATTAATTGGTGGGGAGTTTGTGGGAATCTGTATTCTGCAC
>NW_011111560.1:0-599 GCF_000146605.3 Meleagris gallopavo
TCTCTGAGAGGACATCTGTCATCATTTTTTGCAATCTGTCAAAAAATACCTGAAAGAAGGGGAGAACCTGTCTGAACAACACCAGGAAGTATCAACAGGATCAGTTTTCCAAATGGAGGCCTACTGATACAAAAAAAACCCAACAACAACAAAAAACACCCAAATAATGCAGTGAGATTGGGTTTGGAAAAGAGATGGAGCACTTGCACCTCTGGCAGACCCCAGTGCAAATGTCATGTTCCCTCTGCTGCTGAAAATTTAGGACGTCAACCAGTCGGACAGTGGTCGGACACTGTCAGTGCAGGACCAAAAGGAGTGATACTTCATTGGGGTGAATGTTACTGGTAAGCTTTGAGTATCTATGGGCTTCCTTGCAGAGGGAGCTGGGAGACCACGTGGCTGTCTCTTGAAATCTTCCTTGATAAAACTATGTCAGTGAGGTTATGTCTTCCTCTCCTCCGAGGGTGCGAGACTAAAATTGATAGCTGGCACACTCGTGACGTGTGGAATAAGTTTCGTGCTCCACTGTCTCTCAGTCTGTGCATGATGTATGTGATCTATGTTTGGGGTTGTTTCGATTGGTTGTGAACTTCTCTGAA
>NW_011111561.1:0-667 GCF_000146605.3 Meleagris gallopavo
GAAGAGTTGCTCAGGTTGAGAATAGATTTAACATCTTTGTTTACTTTAGTCATTTATTTATTTTATCGAATACTTGCTCTGCACATGAATTCTGAATTTCCTGCCTTTGGTCTATGCTGTTATTCTGTTTCCCAAAAGCTAACAAATGAATAACTCCTTGCTCCAGCTTTTGGGAAAAAAATCTGTTTTCCCCATAGACTTTATGCAGTATTCTTAGAAATAAGGACATAAATTAAATGAAGAGAGCAAATGAATTGTAAAAAGAGTAGCAGGGTTATAGCAGTCTCAGCAAATGAAAGACACTGTGTTTATAAGGAGTAATGAGAATTTTATTAATTTGATCAGAAGTATCATAACTTTAGAACAGTAAATAACATTTTATCACCTCATTTCTAATCCTCCTAAAAGAGTAAATAATAAATGCCTATTTAGTTCTTTCTTCAGAGTCATGAAACTGTTTTACACTGCCTGCAGAAATGTTCTTTTCCAAATTGAGACTACTGACATGCATTCACAACTTATACTTAATTATGAAATCGCTGTGGTGTTTGCTGGAGATGGTTTTTCTAGTCTTTGGGCTTGATTGTTTTCTGTGATCTGCAAGCATTTGTTAGATGGAGGACACAAGTTCCTGTTAAGACAGCCTGTTACTGCTGTGCAACATTCA
>NW_011111562.1:0-591 GCF_000146605.3 Meleagris gallopavo
AACAAAACTTTTTCATTAAGCTAAAACTCACCAGTCTTCTCTGATAGATTGGATTTAATTTCCTGTCTGACATGGCATTTTGAGCTGGTCTGCTTAGTAAGGAACTGGCCTTCATCCTCTGCCTATCTGGGAAGGCCTTATGGATTATACAAACAAAATACAAGTGGAGATCTCCTCCTCATTCTCTACTCTCCATTTGTCCTTACAAAACAAAAGCATTCTAAGTAAAATCCTGTGTTTGCCTAAGTCCTGTGTTTGCAACTTGAGACAGCAAGTTCACAACTTGTCAATTCTGAATCTTTAGTCACTTATAGGAGGAAAGAAATAGTGCTTTAAAAGTTATTTAAGCATCTAACGCATTAAGTGGAATTGAAAGATTAGTACTGAACTACTTTTGAGTCTTTATGCACAAGAAAATCAGAGAAAAGGAGGACCATAAAAAGCTAGAGAAGATTATTTTCATGATGCCTTATCTCCCAGTTTATCATTTTAGTACCATCCTCTGTTTTTCTTCCCTTTCATTACATTTTTTTAAAAATCTTAAACATTTTATCTCAAATTTTTAGTATTTACTGGAGATTCTGAGAAATA
>NW_011111563.1:0-484 GCF_000146605.3 Meleagris gallopavo
AGCTACCTCCAAGAAAGCAATGGGCTCTTTTCTCTACAGCAATGCAGTGCAGTAAGTGCTGGGGGCTGAGAGAGGATTCTCCCACATCACAGTCCCATCAGAACTTCTGATATTTGGACCAATTTGTATATGCCTGTTTGATGGCTGTGTTTCGGATTACACGTGGCCTTCAGCCTGCTAGCAGCTAGGCCAGCTGAGTATTGTACTGTGGGCATTTCTGCTGTGGATAACAAGGTTGGTTTGCTTTTCCTTCCAAAGACTTATTTACATAAGCTGGAAAACAATTTGTAGATCAAAAGCAAAACTCTGCATCTAGAACAGGTATAAACATACTGTCATGAAGCTGCCCAGGTGAAACAGGGAAACAACTCCAGAAAGTTGACTGCATGTGCTTAGAATGAATTTTGCTTAGACATTTTTTCATCTATATGCACTCATCATTTCAGCTGGGGGAGGATGGCAAAGAGAGGAGTTAAATTAATAC
>NW_011111564.1:0-796 GCF_000146605.3 Meleagris gallopavo
AGAGGAACCTGATGAAATAGTTTGTTATTGCCAGAATGTAATCAAGTATAGGCACAGTGTCATCATTGCTAAAATGGAAACACATAAATTTGTGGATGAGGTGATCCAGGAGCTGCTGCATGTGGCTGAGAGTTGGATGGGCTGGTTTGGTTCTTCGGTTCATTCCTCAGGTCTTTTAGGATTCAGGATTAAAATTGCTGTCTGTGCTGTTAGTGTTCTGTGGGCAAACAAAGGATGCTCCAGTTGGCAGCACTTGGTAGGGTGGACATGGCACAGAACAAATCCCATTGCCAATTTTGAACAACTTGGATGCAGAGAAGCTCATTTCCTTTTGTTGTAAAGTTGAAATCACAGTGTGTTGGTGAAGGTGAGTTTAATGTGGATGATCTTTCTTTGTATACATATTTATGCCAGCAGCTGGGGAGAATGCTTAGATGCTGTAATATGTCTGACACAGCGACATCAGTGTCCGAGGCATTTTCCATTTATCTAAAAGGGAAAAGTTAATATAACCAAATGTTTTGCTTTGCATTTTACAGTGGAGCTGGGTGAGGAGGGAGGAATAAAAGATTTATCCCCATGCTTTTCCAGAAGGAAACGGTATAGATTGCAATTCACTACAAGTCTGTAACCTGAGGAAAAGGTCTCATTTATTCTGGGAGAAATGATCTTTGGTAGGGCAGTGCTGAATCTGGGCTATAACCATAAGTTTGTTTTTTTTTAAAGAAAAAGAAAAGCATGTATTGTTTTTCTCATTTGATATATTACCTATTGCTGATGACCCTCCTTTTCTCAT
>NW_011111565.1:0-459 GCF_000146605.3 Meleagris gallopavo
TCCTGAGGAAACAGATATAAACAATTTCTATTATAGAAAAAAAGTGTGGGCAAAGCAGCAAGAATAAATTGAATAGAAAGAAAGCAATCACAGAAGAAAGAAAAAGCTTAAATGACTAAAATGGCATATATCCTTAGCCATTTGTGTCACAGGGATGTATATTTACTGATCTTCAAGAGCTGTTGTAAAAAGTAAAAACATTATTTTTCAGTAAATGATAGGTTAAAAAATCTCGAAGAAAATAAAATTATTTAGAACAAATATGATCCAGCTTTTTCTACTTTACTGTCTGTGTGTTTATGGCCAGCTAGAAATGAAGAGCAACATCACTCCTAAGGAGTTTAATGATATGGGAAAGGAATACGCCTCAAGGTGTGTAAGTCTATTAAATTTATAATGAACAAAGTGTTACTTAAAACTTCTATGGATGTCTATTAAAAAAAGAAGAAAAACAAAACA
>NW_011111566.1:0-607 GCF_000146605.3 Meleagris gallopavo
AGAGGGCTGGAAACAAGAACTACAGAACTACAGCAGCTGAGCACTGTGCAAATGGCAACGGGTTGCCCTCTTAGAAAATTAAATCCTCTGAGCTAACGAGAAGAGTGTTTGCTCTCAAGCTGGAGGTAAAGGGCTGATAATTAAAAGACCCACTGGCATAACGGCTGCCACATTTTTCTGACTCTTAATTTAATTATCCCCATTTCGTTATCCCGTAGGAACACACAAAACGTTGCCCTATGAGTTCTGGAAGCCAGAAGCAAAACTTGCTCCCCGCTGACATCACTGCAAGCGAGATGCACACGACCTCTCTGTGCTGTGCAATGCTCCCCCCATCCTCCCCAAAGAAGCCGTGCTCCAGGAGACAGCCCAGGAGACACAGAATGCAGCACTTTCCTTGCTGAGGTTCCACCTGAGATGGTCACATCTCTGGTGCTGTGGGGGACAACTGCAGGTGCCCTCACTCTGGGAAGCAACTGAATGGATTCTGCTAGTAACAAAATACATCTGGATCATCACTTTGCAGAGGGGGAGGAGGAGGGATGTAAGCAAATTTGTGCAACTATTAGGGGACAGATGCCCTTCTAATTTTAAATGAGACACGCAA
>NW_011111567.1:0-444 GCF_000146605.3 Meleagris gallopavo
TAAAATGCCTTGTCCACCTCTGCATCCTGGTTGGGTGGCCTGTAGCAGACTCCCACGACAATATCAGTCTTATTGACCTTCACTTTTATTCTGACCCATAAGATCTCAACCCTATCATCACCACTGTTAATTTCCATACATTCATATTATTTCTTAACATAGAGGGTTACGCTACTGCCTTTCCTGCCTTGCCTATCTCTTTTGAAAAGTCGGTAGCCATCCATCACAGCATTCCATCTGTGCGACTCATTCCACCACGTTTCCATGATGGGGACTATATCATAGCTTTCCAACAGCACAATGGCCTCCAGCTCCTCGTCTTTGTTACCCATGCTGTCTGCATTAGTGTGTAAGCACCCGAGCTGGGCCACCTTTTGAGTGGGAGAAGCCCTAATAACCTCTGGACCATACTCAGGTGTTTCCATAGCCACCAACCTCACACCA
>NW_011111568.1:0-1215 GCF_000146605.3 Meleagris gallopavo
AACATGGTGCCAACCTCTGTCGCGACCGTCCTGCCATTGTCCACTTCCCCGAATCGTCCCACGAAGTGTCCTTGTTCGGGCGCCAAATGCGGGGAAGTCTCTGGACTCTCAGGACGCGCTAGAGACATAACAGCACACCAATGTGGTTAAAAGCTATTAGTCTGCTTTATTGTTAAGCACTACTCTATTTATACATGTTAACAGAGCATTCTGCAAAACACTCTTCAACCGTTCACACAGGCGCTTAGCCAATCAGAGCCGTGAGATGTTCTTTCTTCTTCTAAAGGTGTCCTTGGTTCTCATGCTGTTTATCTTGCTCCACAGCTGCTGCTCTGAACAGTTTTTTTTCTTACGTTCCCACATTGTGGCATTACCTACATGATCAAGGAGAAGATATGAAGAAGTGGCATATACAATAACCTTTGTAGATCACCTGATCTGTCCTCTTTATGGCTCTCCTCCCAGCTGGTTGTCACAATCACACTCATTGCCTCATCTTTAGTGTAAGGCCTTTCAGATACTCTCTTGTTATATGATTGATTAGCTCCAATTCTTATTATATTGTATTATATTTTATTATAGTGTGTTATCTTGCATTCCGATATCTTATTTAGTAAATTAGTTTGTATCTCCTCAGATTGTTGCCACTGTTTTGTTTGGGGGCCCATCTCTCTATCCTTTATCCCTTATCCCTTTCCGGTGTGCGGATCTGTGTGTCCCTCTGCCTGGCTAGTCATGGAACCGGGCCAAACCAGCCCATAAACTATTCACAGGAATGGAGTTGAGTGGAGGGAATTGAAATGGAGTGGAATGGAGATGAGTGGAGGGAAATGAAATGGACTAGAGTGGAGTGTAGGGAAATAAAATGAGGAGTGGAGTGAAGGAAAAAGAAATGGAGTGGAGAAAAGTGCATGGTAAAATAAATGAGTGGACTGCTATGGAGGGAAATGTAATGAAAAGGAATGGAGTGGAGAGCAGGGAAATGAAAAGGACTAGAATGGAGCGCAGCAAACTGAAAGGAGATGGAGTGGAATGGAGGGAAATGAAATGGATTGGAGTGGAGGGGATGAAATGAAGAGGTGTGGAAAGGAGTGTAGGGAAATGAAATGAAACTGAGTGGAGGGGAGTGGAGGGAAATGAAATGCAGTGGAGTAGGGGGTTATGGGAGGGAAATGAAATTGTGTGGAGTGGAGTGGAGTGGAGTGGAGTGGAGTG
>NW_011111569.1:0-489 GCF_000146605.3 Meleagris gallopavo
CCTGAGGTTCTAATTTAATAATTTTCAGTAATTTTTCATTAATGTATCTATAGGTCTTCACGTGTGCAAATCTCTGCCTGTGATGGTGGGCACTTCTCTAACCCAGGAATCTCCTAGGAAAAGCCTGCCAGTTATCTTCACATCCCCCACTGTAGGGTGCAGCTCAAGCTTCATCTGTGCAGGCACTACTCCCGCTGACATTCTTTAGGGATCCTGACTTGCCAGAGGAAACAGAGGCCGTGCCATTTTAGCTGTAGTATTTTGTTGGATCCTTGACTCTTCTTTCAGACCAGTTATTTCAGTCTCTTTTAATTACTGATGATTTCAAAACTCCAAATGCATTATAAGCCTCTACCAGATTTTATAAATCTGTTTTTTCCCCATGTAATACACATATTCTTAGAAGAAGATCCCACTTCAAGACTTTGATGTGTTTTCTCTGTATGTGTTTAAATCACTAGGAAGCACAGTTTACAGATCCAGCTCAGT
>NW_011111570.1:0-694 GCF_000146605.3 Meleagris gallopavo
GCCTTGCTTTTTGTACCTCCTCCTCCTCACACAAAACTACTAAGGAATGCTTTGTCATCCACAGCTGTTTCACTGAATTTATGTCCTACCACACCTCAGAATCTAAATCGTTATTGGAATCCCTCCAAAAGCCTACAGACAAGAAGTTTCCTGTCCCATGCCCTTTCCTATTAACTCCCTGTACTACTCACAAAGCGATATTTTTTTCCAGTTAAGCATACATTTGTAAACTGCTGTACAAAACAACAGGATCCGCTCCTTTCTCTCATCTTGAGCTCTGCCCAGTTGCACAAGCATCATATTCCAGATGTTCAAAAGGAACTCTATATCCAGCTATATCCAAATCTGACAAAACATGCAATTCTTGCCCTTTGCTAATAGACAACCTTTTATCATATGCAATGGTCTAGAAATTCAGTGAATGTAAGAATGTAAAAAGCTTCCCTGCCTCTCTGCTTACTGTTAAAACTTATTTCTTTCAGCTACTGTACAGTGAAACCATGCAGAAAGCAGTGGTAGGACTGACCGTAAAGGACTGATGAAAATACTTTCTGATCAGTTAAGCTCTAAGCTCCACGTAGAAAAGAATTTTTAAATCAGTCATAATTATCATCTTTGGATTTTCAAAACACTGACTATATTATTTATGGAAACCACAGTTCTGGACACATTTCAGCATCTCTCTGCAGGGAAA
>NW_011111571.1:0-426 GCF_000146605.3 Meleagris gallopavo
GCTGTGCACAGTGCAAGGGTGCAAGGAGTGTTGTGCAAGGTGCAGGGTGCAAGGACCAGCGTGCACAATGCAAGGCTGCAGTGCAGGCTGTGCACAGTGCAGGGTGCCGTGCATGCTGTGCACAAAGCAAGGCTGCAACGCACGCGGTGCACCGCGCAGGCAGTAATGCGCAGCTCGCACACACAGTGCACACGGTTGCACGCCACGCTCACGCACCACGCACACGCCATGCAGCACTGCACGCCATGCAGCTTTACACGCAGCGCACACACACGCCCCACGCACCCCCTGCACGCAGCAGCGTGCAGCACTGCACACCATGCAGCGCTGCGCAGGCGCTGTGCAGCTCAAATGCACACCGTGCTCACCATGCATGCGGCAGTGCACACCGTTGCACGCCACTGCGCACCATGCAGCTTTGCATGA
>NW_011111572.1:0-446 GCF_000146605.3 Meleagris gallopavo
GTTAGCGGTTGGTCAGCCTTGTTCCAGCACAGACATGCAACGCAAGCACCTTACCTGCCCTGAAGCTAAAACTGCCTGGGCGCAAGATGGAACAGCAGCCATTTCCCAGAGCTAACTGATCCCCCCAAAAGTCCTTTTTCAGGTTTCCCCTGTTCACACTGTTTTGCTATAGTACAGGCATCCACAGGATCACTTCTGAATGTAAAAGATGGAGGAAGGACATTGGCAGGCATGCTCAAGGTTACATGCACAAACATCCCCCAGCTCTAACCTGGTGTTCCTATGCGTGCCATGGGGCAAGATGTCCAAGATGCAGCCATGAGGAAGGTCAGTGTTTAAAAGAAAGCATGCCTTGCCTTGCTTTTGGGGGCAGGAGCTGCAAATGCACAGAGCTGGGCACCAGGCTCCTGTCCTGCCTGGGGACACAGCAGAAGGCAGGGATGCTC
>NW_011111573.1:0-390 GCF_000146605.3 Meleagris gallopavo
AGCATTAATTCTTTAACTCCCTGTGCACTACATGATGTTATGATGTGGAATACCAGTAACCAAAAATCGTAAAATCATAACAGACTACTTTCATGAAATACATCTTTTTCTATACATCTGCTTCCTGCTCAAATAAGAATTTCCATTTTAGAATCTTTTTAACATTAGCCTATTCCTGATGCATGCTGAGGGATTTGAAAACTTTGTTCTCTATTGTCCTTCAGGACACAATTGCATGAAAACCATATCAGAAGGCTAAATTTTATTCATCTTTTAGTCTTGGTACAAACTGATATAATCTAAATACAGAGCTGCAGTTTGGGAATGAATTATCTAGTAACATTGATCCCAATTTCTATACCATTCTATCCTGCAGTTAAAAATAAATAA
>NW_011111574.1:0-387 GCF_000146605.3 Meleagris gallopavo
AAAAGGAAAAAAAAAAAAAAAAGGAGTCTCTTTAAAACAGAAGAAATTCTCAACTGTGACTGCACCCTCTTACGTGGATTCATCCTTCAAGATCTCTTTGTGAAATCCAGACTGTAGACATGCAAGTCTTCTCCAAGTTTTGTTTACTTAAGGGGACCTAGGGCTTAAAATGTGAGTGGAGCAGGCAAAGAATAGCTGCATTAGATTATGTGGAACCATACTGACTTTTATTTTCTTGTTTTCTTGCTTTCTCACTGACATCTAAGTATCACAATCTTTTGTGTAATGGCTCATGCAAATACAGAAGAAAAAGACTTATTAAAGAATTTACAATCTTAGTAAAAAAATGAGGATTGCCAGAAAGATATCAAGAGACAATAAGACAAA
>NW_011111575.1:0-423 GCF_000146605.3 Meleagris gallopavo
AAAGCAGGAGGGGAGGGAAAGACATTTGTTCCTTTCAGGAAAAAACTAAAACCCAAATTAAGCTGCACAGAAGTGTCCTCAGAAGCACTCTGTATGTAAAAGCAGAGGCATTAAACTTTAAAAATGTTCTGAGCCATTTTAAATCACACTGATATAAATGAATTAAGAGGAACAACATAATGGATGTCTGAAACTATTGCTGTCTAAAGTAACACGTGGCACTGTACTCCATATGTAATCAAGCTAGCAGATACATTTGATGTCTTGAAAAAAATAAAGATCTGGATTTTTTTTACTGCAAAGGAATTCACACCATCCACATCCAGCTCTGTGTCCTTAACCAATACCTCCCTCTCTATATGGCTTTATTTTTTTTTTTTTTTTCCCCCCTAGTAAGTAGTCTTACCCCTCCTAATTTAAGAA
>NW_011111576.1:0-627 GCF_000146605.3 Meleagris gallopavo
AAAATGAGAATATATATATATATATATATATATGCTTAGATACTTTACCATGTCTTCTTTCCTGAGGTCCATATCATGTCATTGATTTTTAAGCAGAATTCTATCGATTTGGGAGAAACTTCTGCTTAAAAATCAATGACACAATATGGCTGAAGGCAAGTGGTGAATTCCATAGTGGTATAAATTGTATTTTTCGTTCTTAAAATGTATAATGCATCTATCTTAAATCCTAGAAGCAGTATTTGTTGTACCTGACAAACAGTAGGCCAGATATCAGGCTGGTATTTCATTAATAGTATGCAGGTCTTAATGAGACAGGATTATTAATTCATTCTTAAGTCTTCAGCCCACACTGAAATTTAAAATTTGTTAGCATATGACTGTGGTTTATAGAAATGTTTGTTGTCAGAAAACAACTAATGCAACATATAGCTTTCCAGTCATTCACCCTCAATGAAAAAGAACCATTGCATGGAAACTATTTGTCAGATGTCCTGACCATTATGAAAATACAAAAGTTCAGATTTAACACCTTAATCAGGGCCAGCATAGACATGGTTAGCTTCATGAAAGCCATGCTCTATTAATAGAAACACTGTTAGCTTGAAAGGGTGGGAAGAGTAAACA
>NW_011111577.1:0-475 GCF_000146605.3 Meleagris gallopavo
TTTATCCCCTGAGCTCTCTCCTTCATGTGAAGATGCACACAAGGATTGTTCCATCCTTGTTCATGGATGTCCATGTTCCAATTCATGGAACCACATCACGTGATCTTTCTCCATTAACATTCAGAGTTTAAGTTGAAAAAAAAAAAAATATTAATCCCACCAGGTGCCTAGTGATCTGTTGCAGACTAATTTCACTAATTTCTTTCCAGTTAATTCTTGGAATTACAATGTATGTGTATGTCACCACCGGAACAACAAATAAATGAAAATCCTATGCAGACTTTAAAAGGAGCATCCTATATTCTAAGTAACAGTTTCAAAGTTATTTGACTATTCTAATAATTCAATTTTATATTGCTGTTTGTTTACAGTATTCTTAAGTTCCCCCTTTTAGTCATTTGACATTATTCCACTTCTTCCTCCCATAGCTTGTCACCTTCCTCAATGATTATTTTTGTATTCACATTTAACACAC
>NW_011111578.1:0-599 GCF_000146605.3 Meleagris gallopavo
GATTAAAGCAACCATGAAACCACATCCTGTATGTGCTGGTTGAAAACCATGTGGGGCAGTAGGGAGGGATGAGCCAGTGAGAGAGAGGCTCTGTCCCAGCCAGAAAAAAGGTGCAGTGTAAAGACAACAGAGAAAGAATGAGAGTGAGAAATGTCTGGCGAAGCAGCCAGTCACCAATCCGCTATGGGATTTTGGGCCACTAGAGGTACAGTTTCTCTCTCCATTGCCAGCCTTACATCCCACCCACTGAACCACTACTTTTCAGAGACGCTTCAAAACTTTTCACCAGTTTGCTCTGCTTTTTGTAGTTAGCAACATAAGCTGAATACACCAGAAGATGCATTTAGCATGCTCAGAGCATTATTTTTTTTTTTACACTGTAATGAACAGAGCCTACCAGATGTTCCCTGCACACAAGCATTCCATCGTTAGCTATTTTCTTGCTTCTGCAACTTGTAACACATTGAAATATAAAACTGAACACGCATATAAATCAAAACCACAGCCACATGTATCCAGCTAACTTATTTTCTCACTAAAATGCCATAACGTGGCACTCCACTTGATGGTGCCAGGAACCATACGAAGGTGAAAACGGA
>NW_011111579.1:0-639 GCF_000146605.3 Meleagris gallopavo
TGTTAGCAAGTCATCATATTGGCTGTTGAGACTTCCTCACAAGCAGTTCCAGGTTTCACCCACCTCTAGGCACAGGGTCCTGGAGATCAGGATGACAGGCACAGCTCCCAGGAACTGCGTGCTGACGTGGTGTGCGCTGTTACAGCCTCATCCTTTCACACGTCTGTCTCCATTAACATTAAAGGTATTTTGTACATGATTTGCACAGTTATCAAATACTTAGAGCTGCATTGCTGTTATCCCCAAGCAGTCTGTACTCAGCACAAATTGCTGTCTGAACACACGCACAGCTGGTAACCTTTCCTGGTATTCCTCACAGAGTAGAAACACTCCACTGCTCTGTGACAGGCAAACGTATGCATTTGTGGCTTTTTTCTCCTTTATTTTTTCCTTGCTCATTTGAATTCTTACTGACAAATGGCAGACTGAGTAGCAGTAGTGATAGTAAACACTGTGTTGTCACTGCATCCCTCCCTTGGCATTGCTTTTGGTTGTGACCTTGACAAGTCGTTTCACCTCAGTGCCTTAATTTTTCCACTCCAGAATTGTCTTGCCCTTTCTTTTAGGTTATGTTCTAAGAACTTGAATAAAAATGCTATATAGGGGTTGAATGTTGCAGCCATTCACTTACCATAGCAG
>NW_011111580.1:0-481 GCF_000146605.3 Meleagris gallopavo
GAAGTGTAACCTCCTGGGGCAGTCAGTTTAGACTGTCTCCGTACAAAAATATTTGGGGGGAGGGGGGGCATAAGAATTCTAATCTCTTAGAAAAAATGTCTGTCCAAAATAGGTCTTGTATTACTTGCCTATAAAGCACAGATTTGTTACAGATACTTTGGGACTTTTCTATGACAGAGCTGCTGTCTCTCAAGCACGTTTTCCTTGAGTAACTTTCTGTTAGCCTTTGTGTTTCTGCCATCGGACTGTGCTTCCAGGAACTGGCAGTTCTGCGTAACCGGCCATTTGCATTCAGAGCTGCAAGTACTCTGTGAAGCCTGCTGCCTAAAACTGGAGTTTCCCCAGGAAATTGCTCACCTAAAAGAAACAACAGAGGAATTGAACAGTGTTTCACCCAAGGAGCTGCGGGAGGGGTTTGCAGTCAGAGTTCTGTGTGCAGGATTTCTCATAGAACAAGTGGAGCCCAGATGTTCTCAGCAAA
>NW_011111581.1:0-624 GCF_000146605.3 Meleagris gallopavo
TGGGTGCAATTTTTTGTGGAATTCAATTCCACACTTTTGCTTCATCTGCATTTTCTTTTGACTGCCCCTCTCCCCTGATGCATGGCAACAAAATGTAATGGAGTGCTGCCATACCACCAGCATTCACCTATGACATCATGGGCCAACATAATAAATAAGGAGGCATTACTTTTGGAACATCCCTTGTACATTCTCTATTTGAATGAAAAAAGATGAATTTGCATTTCTCATTGAAGCTAGGTTAGTTCAGACATTGTCATTTTGTAAATAATAGCATTTGTTACTCTTTTACATTTTATGGCACTTGTAGGAGCCCAAGATGCTGAACTGTATCTGAAATCACTGTAAAACACATCCAGCTTTTTCAGCAGATGGAATTCACAAAGAAACACAATTTAGTCCCACTTTTATTTCACATCATCTGCCAGATGTGAAGTCACTCCAGATTCTACAGCATGCCTGCGCAAATTGTTCTGTTGCAGGGATTCTTCGATCTACTCATTGAGCAGGTAGCTTCAAGTGAGGGCAATAAACTGCAAAAGTAGCTAATAAATAAATGTTAGTTGTTACGCAGTATACCAATAACAAACACAAGTTTGTTATTTGTTAGTTTTCTAATAATAA
>NW_011111582.1:0-672 GCF_000146605.3 Meleagris gallopavo
GGTAACACAAATATGACAGCTCCCACATTATAGGAATAAATTACATCAATGGGTCTAAGTGTTGTCCATATACATTTTATTATATATATATATATATATACTTCGAAGGAGTTCCTAGTTCTTAGTATAGAGAGACATATCTTTCCTTTCAGTACAGGGATAATTTCTATTTCTTCTTGTTATTAAAAAATAAGAGTAACTTCTACTAAAGCTCAAAAGAGCACTTTGAGGAAACAAAACCACAATTTTAAAATTTACTTTTAAAAAAAACGAAGCAACTTTTTTTTCATGATATTTAGATGGATGCAAATAAAAGGAAATATCAGTTTTTAGTAATAAGCTCCTGTTAAGCATGACAAGTTTCTATCCTTACACACCTCACAAGTCAGTGACTGGTTCAGAAGAAATGGGTTTGGATTGCTCAGACTTTTTTTTGGCATTTCTTTGGCAAAATCTGTCCTTCATTTTACTCATTCAAAACAATGAAAGAATAATTGAAACTAGGAAAGTTCTAGTCTAAAAATTATTCCTGATTTTGTCACATTCATTCAAAATAAAAAAGTATTCTACTCATTCTGGGTTCCCCCTAATTACCCGTACACATTCAGAAAAGGAGAAGTTGTCTTATTTTCACAAACCATTTCTGGGACTGTTAGAGGAGTAAAGAACAAA
>NW_011111583.1:0-647 GCF_000146605.3 Meleagris gallopavo
GGGAGCGGTGCTCCTCAATAAAGAGATCATAAGGACATGAGGACAGTTTGGTGACATGGGGACACCAGGGGGGAGATAAGGACACAGAGACACCATCAGGGACATGGGAACACCATCAGAGACGTGGGGACATCAATGGGGACGTGGGGACACCATCAGGGACATGGGAACACCATCAGAGATGTGGGGACATCAATGGGGACATGGGGACACCACTGGGGAAAAGGGGACAACAGTAGGGACATGGGGACACGGGAACCCTCAGGGACATGGGGACACAGGAACACCATCAGGGACATGGGGACATCATCAGGGAAGTGGGGACACCATCGAGAACACTAGAACTCCAATGGGGACATAGGGACACCATCAGGAGCATGGGGACACTGATGGGGATATATGGACATGGGGACATGGGGACGTCAGTGGGGACATGGGGACACCACAGCAATGCTTTGGGACCCCATGGGGACAGGTCACAGCGAGAGCAGTTTGGGGGACAACTGGGGCACTTTGGGGCATCATGGGGACACTTTGGGACATAACGGGGGTGGTTTGGGGTGCCAAGGGGGCACTTTGTGGCACTTTGGGGCACAATGGGATCCCTATGATTCAATGGGGACAGTTTAGGACATAGTAGGGGACAT
>NW_011111584.1:0-473 GCF_000146605.3 Meleagris gallopavo
AAAGCGTATGGGGAGATTTGCACATGCCCAGTGAATTTTCTTTTGTACAAATCTAAGCCCTCACCTGTATCTTCATATTGCAATTTGGAGTCATTACCACAATTCCATTTGAGTCTAATCCTAGATGAGTAAACCTGGGCATTTACTGTTCATGTCCTTGAAGACCTGATTGGTCCTTTATTATTTTACACGTCAGCGTATCCACAACTTGCAGCTATGCTATATATTTCCCACAGTTTTTCTAGCTTTTTGTTGCTTTCAAATCTGTCTCAACAACTGTGCCATGTTCATCATGAGATATATTCATCTACTGTACTTTTAATCAGAGAAAGACACCTTCATTATCCTTATTATTTGTATTCATTACTAGATTTGTTACATAATCTTTATGATATTACCATGTCACGTGGGCAAATTTTTCAAGTAAATGCATATTTTTATTGGTGTTACTAGTATTCCTAATAAAGCACCCC
>NW_011111585.1:0-572 GCF_000146605.3 Meleagris gallopavo
AATTAAACATTTGGGCCATGAAAAATAACAGAAAGCATAAGGAAAGCATTCAAGAGCAAAGGGAGAACATAAATCAGTTGGATTTGTGTATACTGAAGATACTGAAGAGGCAGTAGGCTATTGGGTAGGACATCTCCTTCATTCAGATCTAGATTGACTGCAATGCTAGCTGGTAACAATGCCAATCTTTAAAAAATGTAGGCTGTTTCTGGCTTGAACTCCTTCAGTGCCTGATTATCACCAGAAAAGACCCAATGATGAATGCAGCCACGCTGGTATTATAACAGGATAGCTTAGTATGGCTCTGTGGAACTTCATGTTGCTGGAATTGTGACCAGAAATAAACTCAATGTCAAAGAATAGGGAAAATGGAAGAGCAAGCCAAAATGTAACCTAGACAATGCCTGACAATATCAGATCATCAAAGACAGTGACTGTGCAATTCTCCTGAAGTCAACATGGTGACACAGAGGTTTCAATAGGGCAGCATTTAAATATCTTGCTGACTCAAGAATAAACACATTGATTTTGGTAATGTGATGCTGAGTCTGTTCTGTGTGTGTGTGTGTGTA
>NW_011111586.1:0-804 GCF_000146605.3 Meleagris gallopavo
CAAGTCTGAGGAAAGTGATGAGTTTCTCAGAAACCATTATTTGATATCTATAATTGCAGGCTACAGGACAAGAAAACACTAATTTGACAGCGTATGGTTGGTTCCTTGTGTCCCAGCAGAAAACACATCCTAGCACCCATGCTATTTTCATTTTCCATAATCTGAGCTCCTCCACTGGTTTAAACTGGGACATAGTGGTGAGGGAAAGAAGCAGACATAAGCAAAGATGTGCAAATCTATTTGCTCAACTCCACTCTCTTCATGTTAGTACATTAATGGAGAAGGGGGAATTCCTTTAATTCAATGGACTCCAATAATATTTTTTTCCTACATTAACTGTAAGAATCCTGAATTTCTGCTTTTTGGACAACACCACAGTACCAACACCACCACCAATGTTCCACTGTAAGCACCTTAACAATTTGCTCCCAATAGAAAAAAAATTCTACTGATCACAAGAAGAGGAAAATGAGCCTCTACGCTTCAGCATCTTTTCTACTTTTCTATTTTGACTGCGTCAGATTAAATGACTCGTCTTGGTCCTAAAGATTAAAACCTGATTTGTGAAAGCTAGCCTTCGGTAACTCTGACATTGGCACTAAATACATCAGCTTGCCTTATGCCAGAGTTAAATTATGACAAGTCAAACATTTAGCTGAAGCTTAAGAAGAACAAATGAGTTCTCATCATTGTAAATATTCTCAGTACAAATGCAAAGTTAGCTCAGAGGAAAAAGCATGCTAGTTCTGATGTCAATTACCAGTAATTCACACTTGCACTGCACAGGCTTACCACTAAAGAAAA
>NW_011111587.1:0-639 GCF_000146605.3 Meleagris gallopavo
AGGGATGAGAGGATCCTGCTGCCTGCTCTCCCATGAGCTGCAAACCCATGGCTGTGGGGCTGGGGAGCACTCGGCCCACATGCAGTCCTGCTGCACAGGCTCATCCTGCCCGCAGCAGCTCCCAGGGTGCTGCCACCGCTGGGTTTCCTCATGCAAAGCAGCGCAGGGAGCGGTGCAGGGGCTGCTGTCCATCCCAGCTGCATCAGGAGCTGTGTCACAACTCTTCTTCCAAACCTTGCCCCAGACCAGCCAGGCTGGAGAGACGAGGCAACAACGAAGGCTGAATCCATTTGTTTCTCAGCAGGGCTTTTGCTCGAGTTCTTTTTCCCCCTTTTTTTTAAAGATTTTTTGTTTTTAATACACTCCACATCCCCTTGGGATTTTGTGATACAAGAACAAGCAACGATGCTTTACATAATCTATCAATAACAATGCCACGTAGCTACTGTAGGTCCCCTCTGAGCCCTGTGACCTGCTGCAAGGATCACTTCTTAAGGGCAATCTGCTTCTCCAGGGCTTCCAGTCTGGCTGTCATCTGAGCAAGTGTGCGTGCTAAGAAAACTGTGAGCTGAGCAAAGAGCGAGAGACGTGCCCAAAGCAAGCACAAAGTGAGCCTTACCTGCACCTGCCAGCCCCTCA
>NW_011111588.1:0-336 GCF_000146605.3 Meleagris gallopavo
GTTTGCTGATGCAAAGCTGGTGAAAATCTGAGTGGAGCTGGTGTAATCTGTCCTTGCAAATGACTCTAAGTAATATAAGCTGCATCTCAGTTCCCAGTACAGTGCTTGATATTAAGTTGTTGAGCAGTAGAGCTGAGCTACCTTCAGAGACAATGGTGTGTCAGTGGTCAAGTGTGGCATGCAAACGTTTTCACTGAAATACAGTAGGTAGCGGAGACTGAACACTGAGTGATGGCAGTTGTTTATTTCTACGACCGTAATCTAAAGGAAGTTTACCTGAAAAATGTATTTGGACAAAGATGTTTCTTCAGAGGTATCCCTTCAAAATGGGATTAA
>NW_011111589.1:0-434 GCF_000146605.3 Meleagris gallopavo
GCATAAATAGCTAACTACATTACTAGTGCAGACAAGATGCATTTTACAGGAATATCATTTTATAGTGTACTCTACTTCAGTGACATGGAAAAAAAGACAGATGAGATCTTGATTATGATTAGTCACAGAAAGTATACATGATTTTTATATATATCATTGACAAAAAATGTTAGATGTTAAAGAGAAAATTTGGCCACCCACAAGTATTTAATATGATCACTATTACTACAAAATCAGCACTATTAGATTAACTTATATTTCAAAACTTTGAATAAATCTCTCCTATTCCTGAAAGCATAATACTTAATTATGCTTATTTACAAGGGCTCCTCTAAAAGTAATGCCTCTTGTTTTATTCTCTTGGCCTCTAACATCAGGGGCAGACGTAGGTGGTACAGCAGTAGAGGTGAAACCTTTCCACAAGTATTCTGTTG
>NW_011111590.1:0-958 GCF_000146605.3 Meleagris gallopavo
TTATAATGCAAAACTAGAGGAAAACACAGTACTACCACTGTCAGCGTCCTTCAGTTAATTTATCACTAGTTAAATCTAATACCAAAAGAAGTCCAGAAAAACTGTTATTTACTAATGATGATGGTCAATCTTCTGCTCCAAAGGAACTCCTTTGGATCCTAAGCGAGAGAACTCATTTCACTGAATAAAGATTGTGAACTAAGATTTCCTGCAAAGTGTCACTAGATGGCATCTTGTCATCACACTTCAAACTGAGTTCATCACGGCTGTCATTCCTTCATGAAAAAACCAGTAAACAGAAAACGTTCTGAAGACGTAGCAATTTACTGTAACTCTTGAAATACTATCTTTACTGTTATGTTCTATGTACTGTCCTAGAAGAAAATCATATTCACTGGTTGCTTATCAACACACGTACATAAATATTTGAAAGTTAGCAAAAATATGAACGTGAATTAAAAGACTACTTTATTTTGGAATTGTACTTAAAAAGCAATCTTAGATTATGAATACACTGCACAAATCCCTTGTGTATGTTTGCTGAATTCCAATGTGCAGAACTACCAGAAATCGAATAATACCAAAGCAAAAGACATGTTATTTTCCCCACTGCATTTTCTTCAGCTCCCATAGGGTGGCTTCCTTGATTTTCCAAGTAGAAGACACGTGAGACCACAGCTCATTGAGAGCCTTCCCATATCAGCTTATCTTTAGAGAGGAGCAATGCAAACAAAGCCTTCTTTGAAGTTCACTTCATAGATGCTTTCATTCCTCGTCTTCCCTTTGTGCTTTGAGCCACTGCCCACCTCGTTTCTCTTTTCACACCACAACCATAAATATTCACAAACTCAAAATGATCTTCTATCCAACTTCACCTGATATGAGCTCTCGAGATTCATGTAACGGTTGATATTTTAATTTCTAGCTAGTTGGTAGCTGATTGCTTCCCTTTATTTTT
>NW_011111591.1:0-334 GCF_000146605.3 Meleagris gallopavo
ACAGACAAAGCCCAGTTCTACCATCAACAGAAACAAATTGTCATTTTTTCACAGGAAATCACATGGGAAAGCAACTCAGAGTTCAGAGACATGACAAAATACACCTGCAAAGGATATTACAGATATAGTTTCCAGAAAAAAAAAAATATAAAAGTATCCCCCCCCTAGAAAATCCCGTTTAGTAGACAGAGTTTCTACTGGAAATTAATCCATTTAGTTGCCATTCTTATTGTTCAGAAACTGCATAGCCACTAAATAGAATCCTTATATACTGTTTGAGTACTTTCACAAATGAAAATATGGAAAATTTTACAACTCTGAATATTATAGAAGC
>NW_011111592.1:0-510 GCF_000146605.3 Meleagris gallopavo
TGAGAAGAAACCACTGTAGACCACAAACTCTGTAAGGTAGGCTTCTTCTCTAATTATCTTTTCCCTGAGGTACCCATTATACCTCATGGAGGAATAAATTGTATTAATAACTGTATTCATTTAAATGGGAAATGGTTTCTCAAAAGAAGAAACTAAAAGAGGCAGGATCAGAAAAGGAAATGAAGGCTCCACCTTGATACTAACAAGTTTGATTTCTGAATGTCCTGCAGTTATGTATCCCCATATGATACCTTAATATCATACCTTTATATAGTAAATGCACTAGCTTTATTTTGTACATGAAATCATACCAACTTTACATGGGAACAAATCTTACAAATAGTCCCTACAGTATTTTTAAACAATTTATTTTAAGGTAAGATCTGATTATATTTTGTGTTACATTTCTAAGATATATATACCAAATACTATTTTGTTGCAGGGTGAGCGCTAATTACTGCATCCACTGTAGTATTGTTTTAACTTTGTTATAGTCATAATAAATCAAAA
>NW_011111593.1:0-315 GCF_000146605.3 Meleagris gallopavo
TTTCCAGGTTGGGGATTTGGAAAGGGAATAGTTTTGAATGAAGATGAATGCCTCTTAAATGAAATATTAGTTTTAAACAGCTGCTCTGTAGGATCTAGAACTGTAGAGAAATGCAGTAAAGAACACGGCATTCACAACCCACTCCCAAAATCTGAGTAACACCTAATTACTCATATTTTTACCTAAGACTTCCAAATAAACACAACAGTCTATGCACAACAGTGTAATACTTTTATGTATGGATATTGCTTGAAAAAATGACACTATTTTTTCATATTAATATCTTTGAATAGGCTTGGGAAAAAAAAAAAAAAA
>NW_011111594.1:0-632 GCF_000146605.3 Meleagris gallopavo
CCCGCCGTAGGTTGTTCCGAGCGACGAGGCGAGTTTGTTCTGCACCTTTGCGCCAACGATTAACGGCCTTTTAAGGAGCGAGGAAGCAGCCATCCAAGTCCTGCGTGTCCCGCCACAACCACAGCAGTTTTCCCACCTGCGTCCATCGGGAGCGGCGCAGCCCCCCAGGTGGGTGCCTTCCCGGCAGGGCTGAGCTCACACCCTGGCACGCTGCCTGCACAGCGCGCTGCCTGCGCTGATGTCAGCGGGCTGTAATTTGGTACGTTGCGAGCAGTAGGCAGTGGCATTTGCTTTTGTACTGCAGACCGCAGAAGCAAAGCTTGCTCGTGTCCTGTTCTAATCTGCCCTGCCTTTTTGGTGCACCTCAGTGTTCCTGCTGCCCCGTGAACGCTTCTAGTAAAGACCATCTTCATTTTTCTGCATGTGCAGGAAGAGTAGGGGAATAGCGTCACGTACCCAACAATAGCCAACTTTTATGCTTCGCCATCCCACAGAACAGGAAAAAACATAGTGACTTTACATTGTGTGTTTAAGAGACAGTATAAATCAGCTATTTTATCACTTCCTTCTGAGGAAAAGTGGAGCCAGTGTCCCATTCGGCTATGCCCTAGGGTGCGTTATGTGAAAGCCAC
>NW_011111595.1:0-411 GCF_000146605.3 Meleagris gallopavo
CATAACAAAAGAAAGAAAAAAAAGAAAGAAAAAGAACACCCTAAAAATATGAGAGATTGCATATTATCCATCCCAGTCCCTAAAGTTTATTCCCTCTTAGCAATACAATCACAGCATTATAGAGCCATAGAATCATTAAGGTTGGAAAAAACCTCTAAGATCATCCAGTCCAACTATCCACTTACCACCAATATTTCCCCACTAAACCATGTTCCTTAGTACCACAATTATGCATATCTTGAACACTTCCAGAGACTTTGACTCAACCATGTTCCCGGGCAGCCTGTTTCAGTGCCTGACCACTCTTCAGGAGAAGTTGTTTTTCCTAATATCCAACCTGAACCTCTCGCAGGGCAACATGAGGCCATTCCCTCTAATCCTATCTCTAGTTACACAGCAGAAGATATTGAC
>NW_011111596.1:0-625 GCF_000146605.3 Meleagris gallopavo
CTTTTAATAAAATAAAATAAAGGTTTTTACTTTTGTGAATATTGTTCCCTTTATTTTCCATATATTAATCTTTTTCTCTGGCAGATAAACAGTTAGAAGAGAAAGGGGAAAGACAAAGAAGAAAAACCTCCTGTTCATCCTTAATACGTTTTTTCACATGTATATAAATACAGGAAATATTTCACTCTACATTGTCACATTAAGATACCATAAAGACTCAAAAACAAGAAATACATAGTGATAGGAAGGGCACTAGGGCCAAGATGTACATCTCCATTCAATCTTGAAAGCACCATTTCTCTGTAGTTGCTACTAAACCAACAAAATAAGCAGATTTGCTAAATTGCCTTTACACAGGAACTGAAAGTTAAATACTTGTCCTAAGGATAGTGAAACTTTTATGTCAGAAAAAATTGAAGTAAATTAGTTAGATTAAAATACTCAGATTCCTTCAAAATCATTGTTCAAGCACTTGCAATGTCAATTCATCCCATCATTTCTCTCAATTATAGTTGAGTTTCATGTAGAACAGAGCTCCAAGACTAAGACATGGAATCTTTAATTCTCCTAGCAACTCTGCCAGAATGTTGAGAGTGCAAGGGAAATTTTAATGAACAAAACTTTT
>NW_011111597.1:0-1220 GCF_000146605.3 Meleagris gallopavo
GACGGGGCCGCGGGGCCGTCCTGCTGCTCCTGGGCAGCGCTGGGATCTTCGATGCCCAGCAGCCTCCGGGCCTCCTGGCCGCACCGGCTCTCGACGGTTGCGATGAGGCCGTCGATGAGCGGTGCGGAGACGGGTCCCAGGGCGTGCTCTGTGCACTCCACCAGGACGTCCCTGTCCGGCCCCACCTGGCACAGGAATGCCAGGATCATGCTTTTGAGCCAGTTGATCTTCCACCAGCGTAGCTCCCCGTTGCGGCGCAATTCCTGCTCCAGCCAGGGCAGAACCGGGTCGAGGATGTCTCGTCGCCCCCTGAAAAGTGCCGCCCACTCCTCCAGCAGGAGGCCGCCCACTCTCTCAGGTTCTGCGTCCATGGGCTCAGGGGACAGTGGTGGAAGGGGTGCAAGAAGGTCCTCTTCGATGTCAGGGTTGGTGGCAGTGATGGTGCCAAAGCCGACGGGCACCGGCACTGCAGGCGGGGAGACGATGCAGTCCACGTACTGATTGTCTCCCCGCACAGAGACCCGGATGGTCTGCATGGCCGTCCTGCACAGCGGGCAGCTGTCCCTCAGCCTCGCCCACCGCTGGATGCAGCCAAAGCAGAAGGTGTGATTGCAGGGAATCACACAGGCCGTGTCCTGCCGTACGTCGCGGCAGACAGGACACGTCCATGCCTCTTCTGCAGCCATGGTCTTCTTGCTGCAGGGGCCGGGAGAACTGAGGATGAGTTGTTCTCCTTCAAGGCAGCTGCAGAGGTGGTGTCTCGCCCTGCAAGAGGAAGGGAGGTCACAGTCACTCATTGTCCCAGGGTGTGAAAGTCCTCCACAGCCCCTAAGCAGAAAGCCCTCCCAAGCCCATGACTGGGCCTTCTCGTGCTCCCCGCTGGCACAGGGCCAGGCTCCCCACGGCTGCCCTGAGGGACCCAGGTGTCCCTGCACCACTCACCTCCGCTGCTGCGGGTGCGCTCAGTAGGGTCCCGGTTGCCTGCACTGGGCAGGGCCGGGGAAATAGGAGCGATACTGCGGGGTCAGGCACTGAGATGCTGCGAGCAGCCCCAGGCACGACCCGGCACAGCACAGCCAAAAACCTTGCTCGACCTCCAAGCCTCGCAGAGCTGCTCAGCACGGTACAGGAACGAGCCAGACTGAGCCAGGCTCTGCTGGCACCCCACTATGAGCAGTGAGGGCAAAGCTGTCACAATCCGTCACCCGGTGATGTCACAG
>NW_011111598.1:0-536 GCF_000146605.3 Meleagris gallopavo
AGAAACTTTGCAGCACATCACGTTTGAAGATTCGTGCAAAAGCATTCTGAAATGGAATAGATGCCTGCCATTTCTTGTATTTAGAATTTGAGTATTATACAGCTACAGATGTAGAAATCATTTTTTCAACAAATAGAGTTGGTGGCAGTTGGGAAGAAAAATGTAACAAAAATAGACTCCATGCTTGTAGATTAAGAGACTCCTTTTAAATTATTCAGGTTGGCAAGATGATTCACATAATAACAGATGTTCTAAAGGTATATGAAGGAGAAAAGGAGAAGATGTACGAAAATGCGAGTTAAGGTACAAAAAAAGATAAATAGGAATGTTGAATATGGTCTCTGTACAGATTTGAAGCTTACTGTTTAACTTGTTATAAAAATATATTAAACTAATTGTTGCTTTTGTTTTAGATGGTAGTATTTATCTCCAGCTATTAAAAAGTAGAATAGATTTCAGATAATGCTAGCAGAGAGAGACCGAGTAAAAAACCATCAAATACGAAGGTTGCTCCAAAAGTGACATCTGCTATTTAA
>NW_011111599.1:0-336 GCF_000146605.3 Meleagris gallopavo
ATGCATCTCAGATTCAGAGGGGAAGGCTTGGATAAGGAAGGCATTTGGACATTTTAGTTCAATCTTCAAACATAAACTTGGTGATCCTTCCTCCACTGCTCCCATTAGTCAGCACTAGCCCACAGCCACAATAGAGGGAAACGAGGCAACACAACGACTAGTTGAGAGATGTCTGGCTGAAACACAGAGCAGTCTGTGAGTCTAATCCAGGCTTTTATTCAAAAGAAGAAAAGAGCAGATACAGTAACTAAAACTATGGTCTTCCACTTATTTCTTCTGAAAAACTGCTCTCAGAATGGAGCTGCTCAGAGTTGCATTTAGTATGGACTTCATAAA
>NW_011111600.1:0-686 GCF_000146605.3 Meleagris gallopavo
AGAGAGATCTAGAAATGCAGGATCAACAGGCTGAGGCCAATTGTATGAACTTCAAAATGACCACGTGCTGGGTCCTGCATTTTGGTCACAACAACCCCATGCAACGCTACAGGCTTGAGGCAGAGTGGCTGGAAGGCTGTATGGAAGAAATGGACCTGCGGGTGTTAGTCTATAGGCAGATGAACATGAGCCATAAGTGTTCCCAGCTGGCCAAGAAGATCTATGGCATGCTGGCTTGCATCCGAAATAGTTAAGCCAGCAGGACTAGGGAGGTGACTGTCCCTCTGTACTCAGCACTACTGAAGCCACACCTCAAGTGCTGTGTTCAGTTTTGGGTCCCTCACTACAAGAAAGACATTTGAGACCCTGGAGCATGACCAGGAAAGGACAATGAAGCTGTGAAGTGTACACTCTTGAAGAGATCAAGACTTGAACAGATGAGGGAATTGGGATGCTTTAGCCTGTAGGAGACGCCATCACTCTATAAAGTTACCTGAAAGGAGGTTGTAGCGAGATAGGGATTGGCCTCTTCTCCTAGGTAACAGTGATAGAACAAGAAGTAATGGCCTCAACTTGCACCAAGGAAGTTTCAGGTTGGATATTAGGAGAAATTTATTCTCCAAAGTAGTGATGAGCCATTGGAACAGGCTGCCCTGGGTAGTGGCAGAATCACCATCCCTTGAGGT
>NW_011111601.1:0-4072 GCF_000146605.3 Meleagris gallopavo
TTGTGGTCTCCCGGTGTGGAAGCTCCGTGGAACGCGTCCCACGGGAAAGGAGGTGCAACGCGGCGGGTCCGTCCCGAGCTCCGGCGGAGCAAGAGTAGCGCTGAGCATCGGGAGAGGCGGGTGGAAGACGGAAGGGAAAGGCTCCGGGAGCGTGCTGAGCGCTGCTCCCCGCATGCCCTGGACTCTTGTGCCTTGGAGGCAGGATTCGATGTCAAATCAGTCGACACGAAAATTTCTTCACAGGGAGATTTCTGGGCTTCAGAGCGGCAAGAAGTTGCTCTGCGATGACCGTCTTCGTGGGGACACCGCTGCCGGGCGCTTGCCGAAATCTCCCCACAGGCGATTTGCTCGGCCCGGCCAACGCGTCGCTGCGGCCCCGGGATGTCCGGAGCCTGGCAGAGCCGTACCCGGGGGCAGAGGTGTGAAACGCGGCCGGCGCAGCCCCTCCTGTAGCGATCCCGCGTTAAACGCAGCTCCGATTATTGGTCCGCTCTCCGGACTCGCCCTCGCGCTCCGTCCTGGGACGGCCGCTCCAGCCCGTGCCTTCTCCCCGCGGGGCCGGGATGGGGAGATGGAGGTTGTAGTGGCACTGCCGCTTTGTCCCGAGCACTACCTCCTCGCTTAGCCTCGAGATGCTCGGGAAAGTAACAGCTCCGTTTCGGCGTCCGTGCTTCTCCCGCTCCCGGGGCGGAGCTGTGGAGTCCGGCAGCGCCGCGGGGTCCCGGTGCCCCGCCCGCAGCACCGAGCCAGCTCCGCAGCAGCGCGGGGGTCGGCAACTTGCCCCACCGCTCGGTGCGACTCCGCCTAGTCGCGGGAGGAGGGAATCGTTTTCCTGCCGGTCCGGGGTGGGAGCGAACCGGGCAGAGCTCGGAGCCGAACCGGACCTCGGGCGGCTGCTCAGAGCCGCGGGCCGGGGGCAGCAGCTCCGATGGGAGGCACCAAGGGGCCGGGGGCTCCGCACTTGCCGGGAGCTCCGTAGCGGGGTTCTCCCATGTCTGGCAGTACCGCGGCTCGGGGGGGGGTGGGGGGGGAGGATGCGAGATGCATCTCCCGAGGCGCAGGGACAGACCCGACCACAGTAACCGTGCAGAAACCTGCAGCCGCCCGAGCTCTGCGAATTGAGCGAGTTAATCTGCTCTCGGTTTCCCCGCGGGTTCTCAGCCCCGAGGCCGTTCTCAGGACGCCCAGGAGAACGGGACACGGAGCAAAGCGACCTCGACAGAACTGGTCTGCCATCGGCACCGGCAGCTTCGGCAGTTCGGGGAATGTGGCCGAACCGGGCCCTAGGCTGGGTGCTCACCGTCCCGGGAGCGGGTACCGGGGCGGAGCCGAGAGCTCTCGGGAAGCCGCAGGGGAAAGCAGGACTGCGGCGCGGTGATGAGCTGCGCCCGAGGCTGGGTTGGAGCCAGATCGCCCCCGTCTCGGGCTCAGCCGGGCTTCGATACTCGTGCTCATCCCGGCGCCCTCACACGCAGCCCCAGGAAGGGTCTCAGCCCCCCACTTTCGTTGCAATGCTCGTAGCCGTGGGAGCCCCCGCACAGCGAGAAACGAGGGGGGAGCCGGACACGCTGCCCTGGGGCATCTCGCTGAGACCCGCGAGCGCTCATCGCAAGAGTTCGAGCGGGGCGAGAGGAGAGCGGGCAACTGAAGGGCAGGTTTGGGGTCAAATGGGGGGAAACCGGGTCCACATTTGCCCGTGCCGCAGCAGACGCCCTCGCAGCCCCGGAGCGATCCTCGAAAGAGCTTTGACATCGCCACTTCGGGGCAGAGCCGGGGACGCGAAGGGACCGGCGGGGACGGATGGGGCGCGAGCCGGGACCCCACCGGAACGGGAGTCCGAATTACGCCTCGGCAACTTTTGCCGTTGACCTCGGGAACGCGGAGGGCATCCCGTTCCCGGCTCCGTTGCTGATCCCGGTGCCCGACCACGCTCCACGGATCCTGCACCCATCGGGCAATGGGTCCCGGGCCCCCTCCGGCGGGAGGAGGAACTGCCCCGGAGAGCCGGAGACGCTCCCGCCCGCCGCGCTCTCATCCCGCGGTTCCGTCCCCCCTCTTTCCTGGCCGAGACCTCTTGAGACCCCGCAGCCCTGCTCCCGGCGAGCCCACGGCTTCGGGGGTTCGGGTCGGGCCCCGACTTAGCGGCGATCGCTTCCCGCTGCCTTCTCCGCGCCGTTCTCGTTTGTGTCTCGCCTTTCCTCTGCCCCCCGCACAGCACTCAGGGACTCAGCGACCCCGTGCTCGCATGGGTCCCTCGTGGGTCCCTACTGCTGAAGCGAGCTCTCCGCATCCCCTCGGGCACCGTCGAGACGGCGCTTCCCTCTGGCAGCGGGTACACCGGCAGCGAAGGTGCGGGACCCACACGCCGTTCCATGGCTGCGGCATCTCCGAGGCCACCGAACACGGTCCCGCCTCGGGTTCCGCCTCGAAGCCCCGTGCAGCGGAGCGCGGCGTTACCGGCAGCGGCGGCCCGGGATCAATCTCTCCTCCACATTCTCAGGCCGGGTGTAGCGCCCGCTCCTCGAGGGCCATTCCCTGTGCAGCACCTTCGGACACAGTATCCGGGCCGCTGCGTCCACTCGGGCTAACGACCCGCCCCACCGCTCTGCCTTAATTAACAACGATTAATTCGATATTAACGAAAATCTCCCCGGGATGTCGCTTGCCGGGAATCAGGGCGGGCGCGGGGGCTGCGCCGTCCCCTCCCGGCCATCTCCCTTCGCGCCAGTTCCTCCTGGGGGCTCCGTGCAAACCCCGTGTGACGCGGGTATCCCCAATGCCGTGGGGCTGCGGGGCCGTGGGGCAGGAACCTCCCCTCCGTTCGGCAGCGGGATCTCATCCCCGGCACCTGCCCCGCCGGACCCCCCCTACCTCCTCCCCCGCTGTCCCCCGTGCTTGCGGGACGGAACGCGGAGGGGCTCTTGCACGGCTTCCAGCTCTTCCAGCTGCCCAGCGCTCGGCCCGGTAGCGAGCGGCAGTCTCGGGCTCCTGCACTCGGATCCCGTGAGCTCCTCGTGGGGCCGCGTGTCTCCATCACCCGGCGTTGTCCGAGCGAGCCCGGAGCCCCCACGCGAGCTCCTTCTGTAGCAGAGGAACCGTTGCCCGCATGACACCCGTGGGAGATCGAAGCCCGGCCAGACGTGACCGCTGGGAGCCAGCAGAGCTCCGCTGTGGCAAGCGGGAACGTCGGAAGAAAACGGTCCCCGTGATGGTAAAAGCACCGGAGCTCCACCGCTCCCGGAGCCGAAAGAAGCCACTATCTCTTTGACTGGCAGCCGGCTCGTTGGAGATTACATCCAACGCGGAGACATCCACGCGTGAACGCAGCCCCAGCGAGCCTCGCTGCTCCTCAGCGTGCAGCCCGCGGGGGTCGGGGCAGAACCGTGCGAAGCGTCGCCCCGCGTGGACGCGACAGCAGCAGCAGCGCACCCGCGAGTGGCGGTGGGGACGCGGGGATGAGCTGCCGATCCCGGGTCGGGAATTGTTTCTCTCGGCGGCAGAAGCGCTCCCGGGCATCCCCGGAGCTTCCCCCGACGGCTCCTGGGGACATCGCGGCTCCCCCTGGCTGCGCTCCCTCCGGTTCTCCTCGCCCGCCGCAGGCAGGACCGTGTCTCTGGGCTCACCGTCCAGCTCTGCGGTGGGGCTCTCGGGGAGGGGACCCACGGTGCCGCCCGGCCCAGTGACTCGGAGGGCCCGATTCCCTCCGGGGCCGCCTCGGTGGCCACAAGGACCCCTCCCACCCCCTCGATGCCCCATGATTGAGCCGGGAACGCAGCCGCGGGCTGCCGGAGTGAGGAAACCAGAAACTCGTATTATGGGCTGTTGAGGTCTACTTTATTTTTACTACCCAAACTGTTGGAAAGTATTTAAACTTAACCAGAAACAGCTGCGCGGCTGGCACGGCCCGGCGCGGCCATTTGTTTCCCTCAATGGCTTTTTATGATGATGAACTCTGCCGGCCCCTGGCTGCCTCGGCAGCGCGGCCGTAATGAGGTGATTTTTACGCAATCCGCGAGCGCTTCGTTAACAAAAAAATCCCATTTTCTTTGTCACACGGGGAGGTGGGGTTGAG
>NW_011111602.1:0-382 GCF_000146605.3 Meleagris gallopavo
TCCTAATGTGTTTCACACCTAACCCATGCTGGCTGAGCACTAACAGCTTGCTGGTGTCTGACGAAGTTCTGGTTATGTTAGTCATGGCACACAGGAATGACTGAGGCAGTGATTCCTCAAGATGTCTCTGCTGGGATCCCAGCTCTGGGAGCTGTCTACATGCATGGCTTCTCCCAGATACTGACGGTCAACTTCTCTGCTTGCATCAGAACAGCTGTGATTTTGTCTCTGCACGTACCTGTAATTACAATGAAACAAACAAACAAAAAAACCAACCTGGAGTTCCATCCTGTCAGTTTCGCTAGAGATTCTCTTAGGCCTGTCTTCCAGAAACTGTCTCGTGAAATTGTTCATGACAGACATGTAGGACTTCCAAACTAGG
>NW_011111603.1:0-309 GCF_000146605.3 Meleagris gallopavo
AACTGCAGCATGGGGAAGAAAATGGGCAGAAACAGGCAAGAGCACCCCTCAAGCTGCAGGCATCCTTACAGCAGGTGGCCATCAGCACAGCAACTTCCCCACAGCAGCCCCAGGCCCTCCATGAGCAGCACGATCACGAGAGCATGTGCCTTGCTGTGAATTTGCTGTCTGCAATCCTTCTTCCCAGCTGACGTGGCAGTTCTGTCTCCAGGACTTACCATGTGAGTTTGCAGCAATTGATAAAACCTTGGAGAAGGAAAATGTAATGCTACAATGTGATGGAAAGTACAGTGATAACTGCAGAGTGGA
>NW_011111604.1:0-407 GCF_000146605.3 Meleagris gallopavo
GCAAAGTAGAGAGGGAAAAACAGTTCCTTTATCCTTCTGGACTTCTACTTTTTTTTCGTATATCTGCCTTCTCCAGGCTACAAATGCATACTATTGGCTCTAAAGCCTCTACACTTGAGGGAGTTAGCAGCTCCTACTAACTTAGCATTGTCTGCAAACTTAGTATGCATTTGAGTCCTTTATCCAGATCCTTTATAAAAAAATTAAACAGAACTGACCTTAAAATGCAGCCATTGGGAATCCCAGTATAGACTAGTGAGCAGCCTGATTTATTATAAATCTTTGAGCTTGACCTGTCAGCCAATTCACACCCATCATATTATGTATTTATCTAACTGTGTACTGAATATTTTGTCCAGAAAGACACCGTAAGAAACAGTATCAAAACCTCTCCTGTAGTCCAAAAA
>NW_011111605.1:0-407 GCF_000146605.3 Meleagris gallopavo
AATGAATGCCTCTTCAGAAGGATGTTGCAGGCTGTAGATCCAAGTGAACAGGAGCACTTCTGGGACATCTTGGAGAGGGTTTTAAAGCTCAGCACTCTCTGTTGGATGCTGCAGGCTTCAGATTCCTGAGGTACAGAGGTTCAAGCAATTGCCTGCACTTTTTTTTTGTTGTTTGAGTTTGGGTTTATTCTGGATCGGGTGCTGCTCTGAGATGCTGGTGATGTGTAATCTGACTTTTCCAATCCCAAAGGTTTGAGTTGTTTCTTTTTCTCTGCTTCCTTTTTTTAAAAAGGAGAATGCTTCTGTGTATACAAACTGGTCATCCTTCACAGTGTTTGGGAAAAGGAATTTGCACCCAGTAATTTTTCTGCCATTTCAAAATAGGTTTTGTACTGGATTACTGAATA
>NW_011111606.1:0-371 GCF_000146605.3 Meleagris gallopavo
GCAGACTTTATTCCCAACTTCTTTTCCCGAGAAAGCAATCTGATTTCAGAAAATAGCCCAGTCTGCTGCTGGCTGCCTCTAAAAACCCAAGTTAGATGTACAAACTCAGAAGATGGAGATGGATCTGGAGAATTAGGTGAAATGCCAATTTGTCTTGCAGTCCTCATTGGTAGCTATTGCAGAAACAAATTCTAATGAATGTTTGTGTGTATAAAAGGGACGCTACTCCAGCAGCTGAGCTATACTTGGTTTGAGATTTGAAGGAAGGAGCAAGCAGAGCTTACAGACACTTTGCACTGTACTGGGAATTGGGCAGGCCAAAGGCAGGGACAAATCCAGTATTAGCAGCCTTCATGTTAAGGCCATTGCAA
>NW_011111607.1:0-405 GCF_000146605.3 Meleagris gallopavo
AGCAGCTGCAAGATGAAGTTTTTAACATGCTCGCCATTACCATCCTATGAAATATATTGCATTTCAGAAATGGCAAATAAAACAGCTATTGAATGACAGAATTGGTGAGGCTGGAGTGGTTCCTCAAGGGACCCCCAAACCCAACCGGGTTGTCCACGATCATGTCTGATCATGAATATCTTCAGGGAAGGAAACTGCAAGCTTTCTAGGCAACCTGTTCCACTGTTTGACTGCTCTCACAGCAAAAGCAAACAAAAAAGTATGTTAAATTGAATTTCATCCACTTCAGTTTGTGCCCTTTGACTCCTGTCCTCACATCACATATTAGCTCCTCATTTTCTAAAGCAAAGAATTGTCACCAAGGGAACTGTGCCTAACATTGCTATTTAATAAGGCATAGATATA
>NW_011111608.1:0-824 GCF_000146605.3 Meleagris gallopavo
TCAGTAATGCAAGCTATGTAAAAACTTCTGCTGGAATTGAATTTAAACTCCTGAAATGTTAATGAATATTTAATTAATGACGTAGCAGTGAGAACATTTAACTTGGAAGCTTTAATTTAGCTTTATCAGATTCCATTCCTGGTAGTTCTGGGTGTCTAATCTAGAAAAGCATACTGAAATCTCAAAAGTCTAATGTGAATTGTATTTTGATTTCACGAGCACTATGAATAGTGTGCTTAGTCTTTTAATTTTAAATAAAAGCTTCTATGTTGGAGAAAGCTGATAACTTCTGAAGTTGGTATCACACTGAACCTTTTGTCAAAAACTATCCCTCAAGGGAAGCATCAAGTAAAATCTGCCTCTTGCCATCATTAATCACTTAGGGAGATTTAAAAAGGACAGGATGCAAAGACTGTTACATTCCAAACTTCCAGCCTATTCTTTGTCTGTTTATGTCTTGGGAAACAACCAGGTTTCTGCACGTGGTAGGCAAACCTTTGGTACTCCCTGGAAATACTTCACCATTGTGAGAACATGACGGCACATTGCTTTTTCTAAAGCATCCAGATTGGCAGCAGGTGGTGTCAAGCTGACTGTGGCAGTCATGTTGCTAAGAAACTTCTCAAGAAGATGTGTTGTATATTTAATTGCACCAAATTGTGCCAGTGTTCGTCTTGCTCTTTTTTTTATATTGTTGATGTTTTGTGTGTGTTGGTCTCGCATTCAATTTTATCTTGTTTGTTACAGATTTGGTCTCTTATTGTTGTTCTTCTGAGTAAGAATACAACAGCTTCCTCATATGATTACAACAAATCTACTCGTTG
>NW_011111609.1:0-635 GCF_000146605.3 Meleagris gallopavo
ATTTGACCGTGTTACTCGGTGTCCTCAAACCACCTGCCTGATGTTGGCCCTGTCCTCCTGTGCTTTGCTTCTGCTGCGAGTCTCCGTTACATGACTGTGGCTGTTGGACTGCAGTGTAGGGAAAAGCAGCTCTTAGAACATAAGACTGCCTCATATTGTGCCAGAGGTGGTTCAGGTTGGATGTTAGGAAAAATTTCTTCTCCCAGAAAGTGCTTGGGCACTGGCATAGATGCCTGTTGAGGTGGTGGGGTCACAATTCCTGCAGGTGTACAAGAAACATGGAGATGTGGCACTAAGGAATAGGTTGGGATGGGGTTGGGGATCCAGCCTTAATGATTCTCTGGTTGATCATATGTAGGAAAGAGGTGTGAGTGCATCCCTTCCAAAGCAGAAAGTCAAATTTCTCTAGCAGGTTTAATACCTGAGTTTGGTGCATTTGGGAAAACCTAGCAACACCATAGGACTTCCCACCTGCATTTTTTTGCTATGGAGAAATGGCCCTTCAAGCTCCTGGTGAGAGATGGCCTCCCATAGTCCCCATGTGCTTCTGTCCCCAGGAAGGAGCTGCTTCTCCCCTCACTCGTGGCAATGAGTTTGGATCTGGAGCCTTGCAGCACCCAACACGTGCAGCAATG
>NW_011111610.1:0-1090 GCF_000146605.3 Meleagris gallopavo
CGCCTCCAAAAACATCAGCGTCGCGGAACTGTCACTGCCTGGGTCCCGGTTTCCTCTGGAGGGCGCATCGGATGCGGATATCGGATCGAACGCGCAGCTCTCGTATACACTGAGCCCCTCCGAGCACTTCGCTCTGGATGACAAATCCGCTGGTGAAAACTTGAAATCCCTTTTTCTTGTGTTAACGCAAGCTCTGGACCGCGAGTCGCTGTCGGAGCACCGGCTGGTGGTGACGGCGAGTGACGGGGGCAGGCCGGCGCTGACGGGCACGGTGCAGCTGGTGATCTCGGTGCTGGATGCGAACGACAACGCGCCGCAGTTCAACCAGTCGGTGTATAAAGTGCAGCTGCCGGAGGACGCGGCGGAGGGGACGCTGGTGGCGCGGGTGGCAGCCACGGATCCGGACGAAGGACTTAATCAGGAGTTTTCCTACAGCATTATCGGTTCTGTTCCTGTGTCCCAGAGAAATGCATTCAGCATTAATCCTCGGACGGGAGAAATTAGACTCACGGGTACCTTAGATTTTGAAGATGTCCGCCAACACGAGTTGCAAATCGAGGCGAGAGATAAGGGGACGCTTCCGTTGTCGGGCCACTGTAGCGTCATTTTGGAGGTGCTGGACGTGAACGACAACGCGCCCGAGGTGTGGGTGACGTCGCTGTCGGTGCCGGTGCCCGAGGACGCGGCGCTGGGGACGGTGGTGGCGCTGCTGAGCGTGTCGGACCGGGACTCGGGGCCGAACGGTCGGGTGCGGTGCGCGGTGCGGCCGCCGTCGCCGTTCGGGCTGGTGGCGACGTTCGCGGGCTCGTACTCGCTGGTGCTGCGGGAGGCGCTGGACCGGGAGCGGGTGTCGGAGTACGAGGTGGAGGTGCGGGCGGAGGACGGCGGGGCGCCGCCGCTGCGCGCCAGCCGCGGGCTGCGGGTGCCGGTGTCGGACGTGAACGACAACGCGCCGGCGTTCGCGCAGGCCGTGTACACGGTGCTGGCGCGGGAGAACAACGCGGCGGGCGCGGAGCTGGCGCGGCTGTGGGCGCGAGACCCGGACGAGGCGGGCAACGGGCGCGTGAGCTACTCGGTGTGGGAGGGCGGC
>NW_011111611.1:0-305 GCF_000146605.3 Meleagris gallopavo
GAGTTACTGACTACCGGATTACAGTAAGACTCTTTTTTTAGTTTGTTTTCACATCAATGACAAGAGATGTAGTGCAATGAGTTGTGTATGGGAAATTCTAGTGTGTGTTTTGGAGATCTGGGGTGGTTTACATGACGACATAATCTGATTTTCTTTGATACATTGATGTATATTGAACAAAGTAGAACATCTGTTTATTGTCATGTGCTTCATAGAATCTTTTCCATGCTGAGGAAACAACTTTGCTGCGTTATGCACTGTCCATATCTAAACTTTGTTTTCATTCTGAAATCAGCATTTTCCTG
>NW_011111612.1:0-646 GCF_000146605.3 Meleagris gallopavo
CCTATAAAGGGCAGCAGGTCAGTAAGGACAAAGGTATTCCTTAATATCAGCCAGAGGTGCAGCAGCACCAGCACACAACAGAAGCACGCAAGCATAAGGCAGGCCACTACAATTAGAGATGCTTTTGAAAGAATGGAAACACTAAATTATTTCCTGGCTCCACTGCGACCGATCCTCCACTGAAACCGGAGCGGCTGGTTCCACGGAGTGTGGCTGCCAGCAGCGAGCACAGCAAACTGCAGCATTTGGTAGCAAAGGGCCAGCAGGACAGCCAGGAGGAACCCCCAGCCCCCAGGGACCACAGATGGGGCAGACCCTGATGCACTGCTCCATCAGTTACAGCTGATCGTGCTGGGATGGCTTCAGGCAGCAGAGCCGCAACCCCAGCAGAGCTGAAAGCAGCCCTCAGTTTGAGAATTACTCTGCCCCCCCACAGCAGGAGGAGCCCAGGTTTCCACCTACGTGTCATCTGTGTCTATGGACTCCCCCCGGGCAGCCCCACCCTGGATGGACTCCATGGCAGTGGAGTAAAGTGCCTTTTGCCCCACGGGACGCTTCTCATCCGACGTGCTGTGCGCTCCCTCAGACTGCCGCTCCCGTTCTTGCTGATCTATGTTATGGACACCGAGCAGCAGGCTGTAGTCCA
>NW_011111613.1:0-567 GCF_000146605.3 Meleagris gallopavo
AAACTGCCCTTGTCTGTTATTGCTTTTAAAGTCCTTTCAGCTGTTACCACAGCAGGTCAGCTTTGTATCAAATATTGGTGACCTAAGAGACTTGTTTAAGGATAAGGTGACTTTTACACACATTTGGCTTGGAGAGAAAGGTAAGTGTTGAAAGAAATACCTCCCTCACCTCAGGATTTTAGCTAGTTTTACTTGCTAAAGTGTTAGAGCTATGGAATTATTATTATTATTATTTTTTATCATTGTATATTCTTTAATTGCTATAACAGCTGTTGAACAGACACACATCACTGGAGAAGACAACTACTTTTTATGGAGGTCAATTAACATAACTTGATGTGAAATTGTTAAGCCACTGCTGGTTCTTTAGCAAAGATATGATGGTATTCATTGTCTAAGTATTCTGATATCTCAAATGAGTAACCAGTTGGAGAGCGCATGCGAGCAACATGGCAGGTGAGCTTACTCAGACCAGCGTAGCACACGGGAGATATTCATTTCTGTAGCTAACAGCCAAAATGGCTTTCTGGGCAAAAACATAAAGAAAGAAAAGAAAAAAAAAGTAAA
>NW_011111614.1:0-320 GCF_000146605.3 Meleagris gallopavo
AATCAGTATTTGCTTTTCAAATTCCAAGGCAAATGTATTTTTGGCTGCGGTATTTTATTTTCAAAAAGAAAGCTTTAACAAAAAGACTACATGCTGCAGAGTAAATAATTTCCTGACAGTCTTTTGTTAATGCCAGGCTACTTGTGTGCTCGGATTTTCACTAAAAGATTTTGAGTTCTTTTGGTTAAAAGAAATAATTGAACAGCAACCAGGTCTCAGGTCACACCAACTGTTAATCATTGTCTGCTACAGCAGTAAACCAAAGAGATTCGCCATGACAAACCAGTAATGCACAAGGCAGTGTGGAACAGGGCTCTATA
>NW_011111615.1:0-322 GCF_000146605.3 Meleagris gallopavo
AGGATTTGTCTCTCTTAGGTAAACATATCTCTCCTTTCCCTTTTTACCTGACTGCAGCAGTGGTCCGGACTTTTGAATTACTATTAGGCAGGTGAAATTCATTAGGCAAGTGAAGGATGATGCTTGATTACTGGCAGATCAAATGAAAGCTACAGAAAATCTGCGAATACATGTTATCTATCTTGCCATCAGCCTGGCCCAGCCTGCAGCTTTGTTGTTTCCCTGGAACACATGCCAGAGCATTGGCTGGAATTGCCTGGCTGTGGCTGGTTTCTGGCATACAGCCTCTTTGGACAAGACTCCGTGGGAGGAAAACATTAAA
>NW_011111616.1:0-409 GCF_000146605.3 Meleagris gallopavo
CCGGGTCGCACTGCAACGACAGCACCAGTAACACCAGTAACACCAGTACGGCACCAGTAACACCAGTACGGCACCAGTAACACCAGTATGGCACCAGTATGGCACCAGTAACACCAGTATGGCACCAGTACGGCACCAGTACGGCACCAGTAACACCAGTACGGCACCAGTATGGCACCAGTATGGCACCAGTAACACCAGTATGGCACCAGTATGGAACCACTACAGCACCAGTATCACCAGTATGGCACCAGTACAGCACCAGTATCACCAGTATGGCACCACTACAGCACCAGTATCACCAGTACGGCACCACTATCACCAGTACGGCCCCAGTCTGACCAGTACGAGCACCCGGTGCCACCAGCACAACCCTGACTCCATCGCTCCACTCAGCAGCTCACAGCCA
>NW_011111617.1:0-575 GCF_000146605.3 Meleagris gallopavo
TTTTAATAGAATTTGTCCCACTTCCTATAAGCATTTATAACAGAAATAGAGGTATGCATTTTTATTCATTTCGCAATGCTATTTTATCTGCCTGTGAGTGTCTTGTAGCTATTTAAATAAAGATGTAACTTTCTGATAATGCACAATATGTAGAAAGAAGTGATTTAGGATTGTGAACAAAAAGAGAAATATTTCTGAAATTACTGCTATCTTGTTTGTGATATCTTTAAATGAATCAAGTTTTATATATAATATACTAACTGTCCCACCACGACTGTCTGTGTAGGCTAGTTGTACATTGAACACTTATTTAATCTTTCCAGTGGTTATGGTGCAGTCCTGGGCAATAATTTTGTTGCATTTCTACCGTTCTCTATCTCTGAAGTAGAAAACAATAGTTGAAAAAAGGCTGTTACTCCCTGTTCTGCCCACAATTTTTAATGTCCCTTTTTCCTAGCCCTCATAGTCTGAATTTAATTGCTGTCAATTACTGATTGTAAAGGAGTACCAAATTGTTCAAGACAGCATATTTTTGTTCTATTTGTCTTATTAGAACTGAAATGCTAAAAGGAGTA
>NW_011111618.1:0-1250 GCF_000146605.3 Meleagris gallopavo
TGCCCCTACCTTACTTCCTTAACAAGTCCACCCTGTTGGTGAAAATAAGGTCCAGTAACACCCCTCCTTGCGTCGGTTCCTCCACCACCTGCATCAGAAAGTTGTCTTCAACGCACTGCAAGAACCGTCTGGACCGTGCGTGCCTGGCCATGTTGGTCATCCAGCAAATATCTGGATAATTGAAGTCCCCCATAAGCACCAGTGCCTGGGAACGTGACGCTACATCCAGTTGCTTTTGGAAGGCCTCATCAGCCTCCTCATCCTGATCAGGGGGCCTGTAGTACACCCCCACAACAGTGTCACCCTTACCAGCCTGCCCCTTGATTCTCACCCAGAAGCTCTCCACTGCTACATCACTCTCCCCCAAGTGAATTTCAATACATTCTAGCTGCTCTCTCACATAAAGAGCAACTCCACCACCCCGCCTAGCCAGCCGATCTTTCCTAAAAAGCACACAGCCCTCCATGACAACATTCCAGTCATGCGAGCTGTCCCACCACGTCTCCGTGATCGCAGTGAGATCATGACCTCGCGACCACACGCAGAACTCCAGCTCTTCCTGTTTATTCCCCATGCTACGCGCATTAGTATACAGGCACTTAAGAGAAGCAGCATCACGGGGTACACAGGGTAGTGCTGGATGTCCAAGTGATAGCTTTGTCAAAACCCATCCTCAGCATCACCATCAACATCTCATCATGTGAGAAGCTTCCCAGTAACAGAATCCTAGACAGGTCTGGGTTGCAAAGGCCCACAGTGCTCATCCAGTCCAACCCCCTGCTGTGTGCAGGTCACCAACCAGCAGCCCAGGCTGCCCAGAGCCACATCCAGCCTGGCCTTGGATGCCTGCAGGGATGGGGCATCCACAGCCTCCTTGGGCAACCTGTTCCACTGCCTCACCACCCTCTGCATGAAAAACTTCCTCCTAACATCCAACCTAAACCTCCCCTGTCTCAGTTTCAAACCATTCCCCCTTGTCCTACCACTATCTACCCTCAGCCAGCACTTTCAGGACGCTGTTCATGGAACTGAGAAACACTGACAGCAGTCAATGCACCCATCCAACAGACATCCACTTCTCTGCAGAGTTCTGCTGTTACTCACTGACATCATCAAACAAAGACCTGAAACCAGTGTGATCCCTTCCCTACGGCTGGGGCTCCATCCGCTGCTCAGGATGCATCTCCTGGGTCAGAGGAATCAAGGCAGAAATTGGAATTAATGTTTAATGACCTCTATTTGGATGTGGC
>NW_011111619.1:0-315 GCF_000146605.3 Meleagris gallopavo
CCCTGTCTGATCTCCAAGTTCGAAAAGATGCAGTAACACTCTATTGAGCCACTCCATATCACCACCATGTGCAGAGCGGCCCAGACTGCACAACAAAACACATCCTTCTTATTTAGAATAAAAAGACAGTAGCTGTGACTTCTCCTTTCCACTGAGGTATCCAAAGGATGACTGGTACCTCCCCCCATTCCGCACATTAGACAGGGACAAGGTCATCCTCCATCTCATCAGAAGCATTGTATTTGGCATCTGCAGGGCTTGATTCAATCGTAGGATCCACAAATGCTTCCCACTTGCTATTGCTGCCACATGCTA
>NW_011111620.1:0-451 GCF_000146605.3 Meleagris gallopavo
GACTGGACTGCTGAAGTCTTAAATACTGATACAGGTTGCACAACACTTCTTGTATTTCAAGCATTTCTCATTTCAAGCAGGACTCATCCAGCTAAAAGGTGCAATTCCACTGGTGACACTGTAAGATCCCCCTGCTGAGGAACGATGACATTTGGAGGAACAAGTTAAAGCAGGCACAGCATAAGGCCATGAGGCACCTGATTAGGGCATGAATAGATTGATGTTTGTCATGGTTTTATGACTTTTTGTTATCTGTATTCCACATCATAACATCATGTAGTGCACCGGGAGTTAAAGTGTTAATGCTCCAGTTCGGGGCAGCTGTCTGGAAGAGAAGAACTACAACTACTTTGTGGTCAGAGAGGAGATATAACCCCTGGCAAGCTCACCTGATGTGCTCTTCTTCATCAGGCTCTCCTCCCTGCTGCTCAACCGGATTGCACATCTCACC
>NW_011111621.1:0-314 GCF_000146605.3 Meleagris gallopavo
AGAGCTTTGGGTTGGCTCCTGATCAGGGTTAGGGGAGAGAACAGAGTTTTCTGGGAAACAGCAGAGACAGAGGCTACTGTGCTGATGGAGGACCCAGCTGCTGGGAAGCTTCCCATCGTCCTGTGATGGTGTTTGGCACCAAAAGAACTTTTGGTGCAGCTGAAGGTTTCTTCAGATATTTTTGGATTACCTTGAGAGTCCTTGAGCATTTTCCTACTGCTTTGTAGCCCTCTGATGGGCCATCAGGGTTTGTGCTCACTGATGACTCACAGATGTGGCAGCTGTCTCCAGATGGGTGCAGAAGTCAACGAGCA
>NW_011111622.1:0-654 GCF_000146605.3 Meleagris gallopavo
TGGAGGGGGTGGCGTTGGGTTGGCATTGGAGTGGGTGATGTTGAGGGGGTGGCGTTGGGCTGGGTGACACTGGGAATTGCTCCCAAGCTGAATGATTGTATGGGAGGTGCAGGTGCCGCTGGGCTCACCCAACGCTTTGTGTCCCTGCAGTCCATCATCACCCGAGTGACCGCAGCCCACGACCGGGAGCTCCTGTGGGCGTCCAACGAGGCGGCCGTGCTCCGGCTGCAGGCCCTCCTGCGCGGCTTCCTGGCACGGCGGCGATTCGCGGTCCTGCGGCGGCAGCAGAAGGCGGCCGTGAGGATCCAGGTGGGCAGCGCAGCGGGGTCGGTCTCTCCTCGGGGTAGCAAGGATCGAGGTGGTGGCCTTACGTTGCACCGGGGGAGGTTTGGGTTTGGGTCTGGGAGCAGATCTGGAAGATGGGTCATGTCGGTCCGGTTGCCCAGGGTCACCGCCCCTGGAGGTGTCAAAGCTGCAGAGATGCAGCGCTGAGGGATGTGGAGGTGGGCGTGGAGATGGGCATGGAGGTGGGGATCGGTTGGGGTTGGACGTGGTGATGAGGGACGTGGAGGTGGGGATCGGTTGGGGTTGGATGTGATGATGAGGGACGTGGAGGTGGGGATCGGTTGGGGTTGGACGTGGTGATGAGGGACG
>NW_011111623.1:0-355 GCF_000146605.3 Meleagris gallopavo
AAAATCTGGTGATATGGTTAAAAAAAAAAAAAATGCAGTCCATGTCACAGTACAAAAGCGTGTGAAAGGTAATGGTTAAAGTTCTGATTCCTTACTTATTTTGAACAATGTTTTATTCTACCAGATGCCAATTTACACGTTTTTTTCACTTTCCAGTAATATCTTTATAGTCTGATTACTTTCAGAGATTAAAAGTTCTGGAAAAAAAAAAAAAGCCATTGGAGAACTAAACTTGGGCTTACACAAATAGTAAATTTAATTATCTTAGAGTATGCATTTTCTTTGAAGCAGGTATGAACTATTGGGATTTGCGCTAATTTAAATGTGTGCTTGCTATAAAGTCTTCAAGAAAATT
>NW_011111624.1:0-384 GCF_000146605.3 Meleagris gallopavo
GGCAGATTTCAGTTGGCTGTCAGGGGGAAGTTGTTTGCTGTGAGAGTGGGGAGGTGCTGGAACAGCTGCCCAGAGAGGCTGTGGATCCCCGTCCATCCCTGGAGGTGTTCAAGGCCAGCTTGGATGGGGCCCTGGGCAGCCTGGGCTGCTGTGAGATGTGGAGGTTGGTGGCCCTGCCTGTGGCACAGGGTTGGAGCTTCGTGATCCCTGAGGTCCCTTCCAACCCTGGCCGTTCTGTGATCCTGTGAATAGCTTTATGCTTCTGTGCCAGGCATCCACCCAGGGCAGGCACTGCAATGCTCCTGCAGTCTCCATGCTGTGGGCTGCTGGGATCCCTGGCACCAGTAGTGGATGGGAGCAGGAGCTATTGATAGGAAGGGGGGA
>NW_011111625.1:0-727 GCF_000146605.3 Meleagris gallopavo
CCGCCTTACGGCGCGCCGTGTCGGCCGGGCTGCGTGCGGCTGTGATTTGCACAATCCTTTCTTTATTTTGCCTCTCGATAAATGGAAGAAGAAGCGTATTAAAAGCCCTGCTCGAGCTTAGCCAGCCTGCGGTCTGTCTCCGGAGGTCTGCAGCTCCGTTCCGGGCACTCACAGGGTCGTATTAAGCAACGACGGTATTATTTTTCCCTGCTTCCATCTGAAGGAAGGCCCGGCATTGCCAGGTGTGCTCTGCTGGCAGATGGCTGCTGTGTGCACAGACGGTGCAGTGATCATGGAGCTGGAGCACCTCCCCTACAAAGACAGGCTGAGGGAGCTGGGCTTGTTCAGCCTGGAGAAAAAAAGGCTGCGGGGTGACCTCATTGCAGCCTTCAGTACCTAAAGGGAGCCTACAGACAGGAGGGGAATCAAGTCTTTGGTAGGGTAGATAACTGCAGGACAAGGGGAAATGGTTTGAAGTTGAGGGAGGGAAGATTGAGGTTGGATGTCAGGGTGAAGTTCTTTAGAGAGAGAGTGGTGAGGTGCTGGAACAGCTGCCCAGAGAGGCTGTGGATGCCCAGTCCATCCCTGGAGGTGCTCAAGGCCAGGTTGAATGGGGCCCTGGGAAGCCTGGGCTGGTATTAAATGTGGAGGTTGGTGGTCCTGCCTGTGGGCGGGGGGTTGGAGATTCATGATCCTTGAGGCCCCTTCCAACCCCTGGCCATTCTGT
>NW_011111626.1:0-500 GCF_000146605.3 Meleagris gallopavo
CCAAAGCATGGGGAGCAGCAGCAGTAAGCACGGGCAGTGAGAGCACACCTGTTTATGTTGGTGATGTCTGCTTGTGGCTACTGAACTGCAAGGACTTGGACCCGGCTCTGTGACTCCCTGTAATTGTCTGTGTCAGTTTGGTTTCCTGGAACAGCTTCTTGGAGGATGAGCCTCTGGAGAGAGGTGTGAAGCTGTGCTGCAGTCTATTTCTTTTTCCTTGCTCACCATCACCTCTCAAAAGCCCTTCACTTGAGACTGAGTCAGGGAGGGTTTATTCGTGTAGCCCAACAAAGCTTTGTCACGCTGCAGGGTGCCCTGTGAATACTGTAGTCCTGCTGCAGGAATGGCCCTGGGATGGACTGGAGATGGGAAGGGGGCAGGTGAGGGTGTGTAGTTACTGCATGGCCACCAACGCAACTCCTTGTTTTTCTTTTGGAGAAATACACAGCTCTTTAACAACCCCCTCCTTGTGCCTAATGGCAACTGAGCATTGCTGGAGA
>NW_011111627.1:0-1758 GCF_000146605.3 Meleagris gallopavo
ATGATGAGATGATCTGTGGACACTGTCATCTTTTTAATAAAAAAGGGACCGGGATTGGCCTGGCTGAAGGTTGTGACTGAAGGCTTCTAGGTGGATAACAGCAGGAAAAGGCAAGGCACAAGGAAAATGTGGATACTCTCCTCTTGGGAACAACTGGGCCAAGCAAGACACTGTGTTGAGGAGTGCTGCGACTGGGACACCCAACATGCAGCAACACCCAATTCCAGCCCTGCCAATCATCCCCCAAATGCAACCTCACCAGAGACCTCCCAGCAGCAGCCCTGCTGCACTGTTGAGGCTTGGCTGAAGTGCAGGAGATCTGATTGCAGGTGCACCTAGCCTGGGGAATGCAAGGGAATTTCAGTATCAGTTTACAACTCCCCACAGGGAGAAATACACCCTTGCTATGCTTTGGAAATCTTTCCCTCAAGAGGGGATGAGGTCTAGAGACAGCAAATACTTCCCAACTCCCTTCTGGTTCTGAGAACTCCATCTTTCTTCATCATCAGACAGACCCAGGCATTTGCTCAAGTCAGACTGTGCAGACCCTTTCCATAGCCAGCTCTATCCTCTCCTCATATGATGGAAATCTGTTTCTGACATTATACCCTCTGGCACACAGAGCTCAGCCGGGCATGTTGCACTCTGGCTGATTCCATTACTGCAGTTCTTCAGAGATAAGGGAAGGACTCCTCAATTCCTAAATACAAGACCCAACAGTACTGGCTAGCCAAGGTCAACAGCTTCAAAGTTTTTGGCTAGACTCCCACTACAGTTCCCTCTCTTCACAGTCTCTCTGCATAACACACATCACTAGGAAAGCTGTTAGGCCACTGTCTTAAACTGAAATTTCTCTGGAATTTCTCCTGAATGGGGTTCTCAGTTGACTGCATCATATCCCATTTATCTGAACACTGTTTCCTCTTGTGAGCACTTGCCTCTATTGGGTCTGACAGGGATGCAATCTCCTCTGGTTGAGGAGAATGTATACTCATTGGTCCGTGAGGCAGTGGAAATGATGAGAAGCAAAACAGAAAGCACTGAAATACTGAATGCCTCCTTGTCCTCAGTTCCCATGAGTAAGGCTTATCCTCAGGCCTCCCAGTTCCCTGAATCTCTTCTCAGAGTTTTGGAGAGTGGAACATGATTCCCTATAAGGGAGAAATCCTTATGGAAATCTTGTTCCAATTGAACTAGTTGTGTCCATAAGTTGAAGATGTATCCAAAGGCATTTGCTCGGGTGATGCCATTGTGAGGCTGCTCTCTGTCATTTTTCAAAGGTCACAGCAGTTGAAGAATGACTGCCCTAGCTAGGAAAATAAAAGAAGAAAGCTATAATACAGGGATCGCAGCCGTCTTCATAAAGTGGAAGAAACTGTATGCCCTTCACTCCTTCCTACAGTGTTTCTGAGGAAATGTCTTCAGATGCCATTTCTAAGAGCACAAAACAGCACGGAATTAAGCAACAGCCAGTGTGGTCGTACAGAGGGCAAATGATGCCTGAGCAACCTCATTGCATCCTGTACAAGATTATGTAGACAGTGAAAAAACTGAGGGCAGTGATTGCTATGTGATTAGATTTTGGCATGATCATTTCAACTGCCTGCTGTATAGCCCCCTCACAACCAAAAGGGGGAGTTACGGCATGGGTTAATTATGTAGGTGGAAAACTAGATGATATGCTGGGCTCTAACTGTTGTGACTGCTATTCAGAGTGCAGCTGAGGACAGGAATCTATTAAGGGATCTTTCAGGGATC
>NW_011111628.1:0-363 GCF_000146605.3 Meleagris gallopavo
AATGCATCGCTTAGTGGAGTTAGAGAAGTATTTAACACCCAGTAAGTTACTCCAGTTACTACAAATTCCACACTTTGCTGCAATTCCTTCCTTAGCTTAATCTTCTCCACCCTTATTGCATCTGTTACCAAATCCAGTGCCTCTTTTTGCACTGCTTTTCTGTTCAACGGGGATGAAACCCTCCTGGGCCTTTCCAGCTCCCCCCCTTCAGCTCTTCCTGAGGAGATCCCTGGGTCCTACAGCCCTGCTCTCAGCTCCTCCCCTCCTAAGGCTTCCCGGGCTAACACTGGGATATCGAGTTTCCCAGGTCTCTGCAGATGAAGGCGATTCGCTTCCAGCGTCTCATCTCCTGCCTTCGCCAAA
>NW_011111629.1:0-465 GCF_000146605.3 Meleagris gallopavo
AGCGACAAATGATTCTAATACAAATTTTGGTATTAACAATACCAGAACAAGTTTCTTTCTTTACTTTCAGTTTCCTTTAAAACACATACAAAGCTGTATTTAACAGCATCAGTAAGCAAAATTGGCTGAACTAACAAAAATTCAAGGGTTGATTCCCACCACCATTTAATCAATAACAATGCTACACCCCAATTTTGTTGATGTCAAAGGAAATTACATGCTGTTTTTGTAAACAAAAAGAAATCTTTCACTAAACAAAGAAGTAAGGTGTGTCCATGTCCACATCACCTAGTCATGTTTAATTAATGAAGATGCATCATTCTAGTCATGTTTAATTAATGAAGTAATAATAATAATTCACTACAATTTTATTATTACATTGCTTCTCATCACATAATTACTCAGCTGTTACAACCCTTACAAGGTGTTCCAACATATAAATTCTTTCTGAAATTTTAGCCAAAA
>NW_011111630.1:0-402 GCF_000146605.3 Meleagris gallopavo
CCTACACACACTACAGACTAAGCAAACCTCCCTGGGTTTTACTGCCAACAAGAAACACTACAGCTCAACCAACCTCTCACGCTGCATTCAGTGACAGTAATTCCCACCACGGCTGTAAACAGCTTACCTTTGGCATTCCAACCCGCAGGCACACAGCCCAGCCCATCCTGCAGCCATCCCCTGCCATCATGGCACTGACTGCCCCACCAAGCGGCTCGTTACTGCTTGTAAGGCTCACCTGCCCATGCAGGCAGGCAGTCTGTACCCAGCTCTGCTTACAAGCAAATCTCATGCCTCTTGCTTCTGGACTCTAAGTCTTTCAGTACTTAAAGGGAGCTTAACAGGAGGGAGAGCAACTGTTCACGCTGCCAGACAGAGACAGGACAAGGGGGAACAGTCTTA
>NW_011111631.1:0-2096 GCF_000146605.3 Meleagris gallopavo
TCCAGGTTGGGTTTATGTCATCCAGGTTGGGTTTATGTCATCCAGATTCAGTTTAATGTCGTCCAGGTTGGGTTTTGTGTCGTCCAGGTTGGGTTTTGTGTCGTCCAGGTTGGGTTTTGTGTCGTCCAGGTTGGGATTAATGTAATCTAGATTCAGTTTTATGCCGTTCAGGTTGGATTTAATGTTGTCCAGATTCAGTTTTATGTCGTCCAGGTTGGGTTTAATGTCATCCAGATTCAGTTTTATGCCATCCAGGATGGGTTTAATGTCGTCCAGGTTGGGTTTATGTCATCCAGATTCAGTTTAATGTCGTCCAGGTTGGGTTTAATGTCATCCAGGTGGGGTTTATGTTGTCCAGGTTGGCTTTAATGTTATCCAGGTGGGGTTTTGTGTCGTCCAGGTTCAGTTTTATGTTGTCCAGGTTGGGTTTATGTCGTCCAGATTCAGTTTAATGTCATCCAGGTTGGGTTTTGTGTCGTCCAGATTCAGTTTAATGTCGTCCAGATTCAGTTTAATGTCGTCCAGATTCAGTTTAATGTCGTCCAGGTTGGCTTTTGTGTCGTCCAGATTCAGTTTAATGTCGTCCAGGTTGGGTTTTGTGTCGTCCAGGTTGGCTTTATGTCATCCAGGTTGGGTTTTGTGTCGTCCAGGTTGGGTTTTGTGTCGTCCAGGTTGGGTTTAATGTCGTCCAGGTTGGGTTTAATGTCGTCCAGGTTGGCTTTTGTGTCGTCCAGGTTGGCTTTTGTGTCGTCCAGGTTGGCTTTTGTGTCGTCCAGATTCAGTTTTATGCCGTTCAGGTTGGATTTAATGTCGTCCAGATTCAGTTTAATGTCGTCCAGGTTGGGTTTTGTATCGTTCAGGTTGGGTTTATGTCATCCAGGTTGGGATTAATGTCATCCAGATTCAGTTTTATACTGTTCAGGTTGGGTTTAGTGTCGTCCAGGTTGGGTTTAGTGTCATCCAGATTCAGTTTAATGTTGTCCAGATTCAGTTTAATGTCGTCCAGGTTGGCCTTATGTCATCCAGGCTCTGCTTTATGTCACCCAGGTTTCATTTTGCACCGTCCAGGTTTGGCACATGCTGTCCACGTTTGAATTTATGACACTGACGCTTCGTTTGACGCCACTGACGCTTCGTTTGACGCCACTGACGCTTCGTTTGACGCCATCGACGTTCTGCTTTATGCCCAAGCGTTCACCGACTGCTGCTCCTCTCCCGGGTTGAGCTGTTCTGCCATTATAGCACCCTGCGGTGACGTTTGTCAATAAAGGAACTTTGGGCTGCCTCATTTCACTTTGCTCTGTGTTTTTATCCTCTTTGCCTTTTTATCTCCTTTGCTCTGCGTTTTTATTCCCTTTTTTATAGGGGGGGTTCAGTTTCCCCTTCGGTTTTGCTCTTTTCCCCCTTTGCTTTGGGGTTCCCCTTCAGCTTGGCATCGCTCTGAGCAGATCCCCACAGACCCCTGCCCTCACGTACCCCATTTTGGGGGTCTCACTGAGGAACCCACCTCAGAACAGCACAATTTGGGAACATTTCCGTGTCACAGCAGCAGACGTGTGCCCTCTGGTGACTGCAGCAAGCAGAGCTCTGCGTGTCGCTGCCTTTTCCCTCGGGGTGACGCCTGAAATTCCAGTCAGAATTCACATTTTCCGCTGTTCTCCTCCCAGGGGTGCAGCTCTGAGCTGGTGGGTGGAGATGTCACTGAGTCACTGGGAGGCGGATGATTTCTCAGGCTGTAGGGATGGAAAAGGAATGGGTTTATGAGCGCAATGTTCCCTTAAGCAACAAAACAATGTGGTTTGTGCGTTTACCAGTGCCTGAAATGTGCCGGGGAAGGACGAGAGGTGGAACCCAGGAGGTGTTCAGTCAGAACCCAACAGACAGGTGGGGAGGAAGCCCACCCTTCACTGTATCCACTTTTGGGCACAAAGATGCAGAGTTTGGGACTTCTGCCTCACAGCGTTCAGATGAGATGGGAGCCACGGGTGGCGTCGGTGCTGGTGGGGGGCAGCTGCCCATTGGAGGAGCGGGCTCAGGGAGGCCCTTCCAGCCCAGCCATGGCCTTTAAGGCCCACTCCACCCCGGGACGCGTTCCC
>NW_011111631.1:19267-24323 GCF_000146605.3 Meleagris gallopavo
TGTGCAGTGCTGTGCACTGCTGTGCAGTGCTGTGCAGTGCTGTGCTGTGCTGCGCTGTGCCATGTTGCATTGAGCCATCCTACTTTGCACCACCCTATGCAACCCTGCACCATGCAACCCTGCACCACTCCATGTTGCACTGCACAATGCTGCCTTGCACCGTGCCTTGTTGCATTGCAACACGCAGTATTGCAAAATGGCATTGCACCATGCAACTCTGCACCACGCCATGTTGCACTGCATTGTGCAGCCTTGCATCATGCAACCTTGCATCATCCAAGCTTGCACCATGCAACCTTTCAAAATGACATTGCAGCCGCCATGTTGCACTGCATCATGCAACCTTGCAAAATGGCATTGCCCCGTGCCACGTTGCATTGCACCATCCTACTTTGCACCACCCCATGCAACCTTGCGCCGTGCCCTGTTGCACTGCACTGTGCAACTCTGCGCCATGCTATGCTGCATTGCATCATGGTACTTTGCACCACTCAACCTTGCACCACGCCATGTTGCATTGCACCACACGGCCTTGTATCCGTGCCGTATTGCATTGCATCACGCAACCTTGCACCACACCATGTTGCATTGCACCACACAGCCTTGCACCACACCATGTTGCATTGCACAATGCAGCCTTGTACCTGTGCTGTGTTGCATTGCATCACGCAACCTTGCACCGTACCATGTTGCATTGCACGATGCACCCTTGCACCATGCCTTGCTGCATTGCACCCTGCGGCCTTTCATCATGCAACCTTGCACCACACCTTGATGCATTGCACAGCGCAATTCTGTGCCACACCATGTTGCACTGCATCATGGAACTCTGTGCCACGCCATGTTGCATTGCACAATGCAGCCTTGCACTATGCCTTGCTGCATTGCACCAAGCAACCTTTCATCATGCAAACTTGCACCACACCATGTTGCACTGCATCATGCAACTCTGCACCACAAGATGTTGCATTGCACAATGCACCACATCTTGCTGCATTGCACCACGCAACCTTTCATCATGGAACTCTGTGCCACACCATGTTGCATTGCACAATGCAGCCCTGCACCACACCATGTTGCATTGCATCATTGACCTCTGCACCACACCATGTTGCATTGCACAATGCAGCTTTGCGCCATAGTTTGCTGCATTGCACCGCACAACCTTTCATCTTGCAACCTTGCACCACACCATGTTGCATTGCACCACACAGCCTTGCACCATGCCTTGCTGCATTGCACCACGCATCCTTTCATCATGCAACTCTGCACCACACCATGTTGCATTGCACAGCGCAACTGCGCCATACCATGTTGCACTGCATCATGGAACTCTGCGCCACAAGATGTTGCATTGCACAATGCAGCCCTGCACCACAACATGTTGCATTACACAATGCAGCTTTGTACCATGCCTTGCTGCATTGCACCATGCAAGCTTTCATCATGCAACCTTGCACCACAACGTGTTGCACTGCATCATGCAACTCTGCACCACAATATGTTGCATTGCACAATGCACCACATCTTGCTGCATTGCACCACGCAAACTTTCATCATGCAACTCTGCACCACACCATGTTGCACTGCATCATGGAACTCTGTGCCACACCATGTTGCATTGCACAATGCAGCCCTGCACCACACCATGTTGCATTGCACAATGCAGCCTTGCACCATGCCTTGCTGCATTGCACCACACGTCCTTTCATCATGCAACTCTGCACCGCAACATGTTGCATCGCACCACGCAGCCCTGCACCGCAACATGTTGCATTGCACAATGCAGCCTTGCCCCATGCCTTGCTGCATTGCACCATGCAAGCTTTCATCATGCAAACCTTGCACCACAAACATGTTGCACTGCACCACGCAACCTTGCACCACACCACGTTGCACCGCACCATGCAACCTTGCACCGTGCTGCACTGCTGCATGCTGCCCTGCACGCCTTGTCCCCGCAGCCTGGAGCATGATGTCCTACATCAAGCAGCCCCACTACGCTGTCAATGGGCTGACGCTGGCTGGACCAGGCATGGATTTGCTGCATTCTGCTGTGGGGTACCCTGGTGAGCAGGGGGGGGTTGCATGGGGAGGAGGGGGGTTGCACAGGAGGGTTGCATGGGGGGTTTGGACAAGGGGTTGCACAAGGGAATGCACGGAGTTTGCACAGAGGGTTTGCACGTGGGGTTTTGCACCGGGGAGTGCAAAGGGTTTGCATGTAGGGGTTTGCACAAGGGGGGGTTGCACGTGGGGTGTTGCAGAGGGTGTTGCAAAGGGTTTACACGTGGGGTGTTGCATGGGGTGTTGCAAAGGATTTGGACGTGAGGTGTTGCACAGGGTGTTGCAGAGGGGTTGAACGTGGGGTGTTGCAGAGGGTTTACACGTGGGGTGTTGCATAGGGTGTTGCACTGAGGGGTTGCACGTGGGGTGTTGCAGAGGGGTGTTGCACAGGGGTGTTGCATAGGGGTTGCACGTGGGGTGTTGCATGGAGTGTTGCAGAGGGTTTGCACGTGAGGTGTTGCACTGGGTGTTGCAAAGGGTTTGCACATGGGGTGTTGCACGGGGTGTTGCAGAGGGGTTGCACGTGGGGTGTTGCACAGGGTGTTGCAGAGGGATTGCAAGTGAGGTGTTGCACAGAGTGTTGCACTGAGGGGTTGCACATGGGGTGTTGCACGGGGTGTTGCACATAGGGTGTTGCATGGGGTGTTGCAGAGGTTTTGCACGTGGGCTGTTGCACAGGATGTTGCAAAGGGTTTGCACGTGGGGTGTTGCATGGGGTGTTGCAGAGTGGTTGCACGTGGGGTGTTGCAGAGGGTTTGCACGTGAGGTGTTGCACAGGATGTTGCAAAGGGTTTGCACGTGGGGTGTTGCATGGGGTGTTGCAGAGCGGTTGCACATGGGGTGTTGCAGAGGGGTTGCACGTGAGGTGTTGCACAGGGTGTTGCAGAGGGGTGTTGCACAGGGGTTGCATGTGGGCTGTTGCACAGGGTGTTGCAGAGGGGTGTTGCACAGGGGTTGCATGTGGGCTGTTGCACAGGGTGTTGCAGAGGGGTGTTGCACAGGGGTTGCATGTGGGCTGTTGCACAGGGTGTCGCACAGGGGTTGCACGTAGGGTGTTGCACGGGGTGTTGCAGAGGGGTTGCACATGGGGTGTTGCACAGGGTGTTGCAGAGGGGTGTTGCAGAGGAATTGCACGTGGGGTGTTGCACGGGGTGTTGCAAAAGGTTTGTACGGGGTGTTGCAGAGGGGTTGCATGTAGGGTGTTGCACAGGGTGTTGCAGAGGGGTTGCACGTGGGGTTGCACAAGGTGTTGCAGAGGGTTTGCATGTGGGGTGTTGCAGAGGGGTTGCACGTGAGGTGTTGCACAGGGTGTTGCACAGGGGTGTTGCAGAGGGGTTGCACGTGAGCTGTTGCACGAGGTGTTGCAGAGGGGTGTTGCAGAGGGGTTGCACGTGAGCTGTTGCACGGGGTGTTGCAAATGGAGTTGGAAAGGAGGGGTTGCATTGGGAAATGCCCAGGGTTTGCACAGAGGGTTTTGCACAAGGGATGCTCAGGGTTTGCACAGGGGGTGTTGCACCGAGGGTTTGCAAATGGGGTTGGAAGCAAGGGGTCGCACGGGGGGATGCACAGAGGGGTTTGCAGGTGGGGTTTTGCACCGAGGGTTTGCACAAGTTGCACGTGGGGTTTTGTGCACGTGGGGTTTTGCACGGAGGGGTTCGCAGGGGGGGAGGTTGCACAGGAGCTGCACAGGTGGGGCTGTTTGCATGGGGGGGGGGTTGTTTTGCAGCCACCCCCCGGAAGCAGCGCCGTGAGCGCACCACGTTCACACGGGCACAGCTGGACATCCTGGAGGCTCTGTTTGCCAAAACGAGGTACCCCGACATCTTCATGAGGGAGGAGGTGGCCCTGAAGATCAACCTGCCTGAGTCCCGCGTGCAGGTGGGTGCAAAATGGGGTCCTGAGTGCATCCACGTGTGTGAAATGGGGTCCTGAGTGCATCTATGTGTGCAAAATGGGGTCCTGAGTGCATCCACGTGTGTGAAATGGGGTCCTGAGTGCATCCATGTGTGTGAAATGGGGTCCTGAGTGCATCCACGTGTGCAAAATGGGGTCCTGAGTGCATCCACGTGTGTGAAATGGGGTCCTGAGTGCATCCACGTGTGCAAAATGGGGTCCTGAGTGCATCCACGTGTGCAAAATGGAGTCCTGAGTGCATCCACGTGTGCAAAATGGGGTCCTGAGTGCATCCATGTGTGTGAAATGGGGTCCTGAGTGCATCCACGTGTGTGAAATGGGGTCCTGAGTGCATCTATGTGTGAGAAATGGGGTCCTGAGTGCATCTATGTGTGCAAAATGGGGTCCTGAGTGCATCCACGTGTGCAAAATGGGGTCCTGAGTGCATCCACGTGTGCGAAATGCGGTCCTGAGTGCATCCATGTGTGCAAAATGGGGTCCTGAGTGCATCTATGTGTGCAAAATGGGGTCCTGAGTGCATCCACGTGTGCAAAATGTGGTTCTGGCTCAGGACACACAGCTGGATGCACGCACACACGTGTGAACACTCAGGACGTGCAGCTGCTACACACACACACACACACACACACACACGTGCACACTCAGGACACACACCTGTTGCACACACACCACACACACCTGCACACACACACCTGGTTGCACACAGACACACGCACGCACACACACCTGTTGCACACACACTCACACACACGTGTGCACACTCAGGACACATGCACACACCTGTTACACACACACACACATCTGGTTGCACACACGCGCACACCTGCAAACACACACGTGTGCACACCTGTCACACACCTGTCACACACCTGTCACACACACACCTGTCACACACACACACACCTGTCACACACACACACTCCTGTCACACACACACACTCCTGTCACACACACACACCTGTCACACACACACACACCTCTCGCACACACACACCTTTTGGCACACACACACCTGTCACACACACACACTCCTGTCACACACACACACCTGTCACACACACACACACCTCTCGCACAC
>NW_011111632.1:0-438 GCF_000146605.3 Meleagris gallopavo
CAACCACCACCACAACCACCACCACAACCACCACCACAACCATCCCTACAACCACCACCACAACCACCACCAAAACCACCACCACATCCATCCCCACAACCACCACCACAACATCACCACAACCAGAACCAGAACCACCACCACAACCATCACCACAACCACAACCACAACCACCACCACAACCATCCCCAAACCATAACCACATCCATCCCTACAACCACCACCACAACCACCACCAAAACCACCACCACAACCATCCCCAAACCATAAACACATCCATCCCCACAACCACCACCACAACATCACCACAACCAGAACCACAACCACCACCACAACCATCCCTACAACCACCACCACATCCATCCCTACAACCACCACCACAACCATAAACACAACCATCCCTACAACCACCACCACAACCACCACCACAACCACCAC
>NW_011111633.1:0-479 GCF_000146605.3 Meleagris gallopavo
CCTCATAATCCTATAAACCCACAACCCCTGAATCCTAGAACCCCACAACCCCTGAATCCTAGAACCCCACAAACCCACAACCTCATAATCCTAGAACCCCACAACCCCTGAATCCTAGAACCCCGCAACCCCTGAATCCTAGAACCCTGCAACCCCACAATCCTAGAACCCCGCAACCCTGAATCCTAGAACCCCACAAACCCACAACCCCACAACCCCACAACCCTAGAACCCCGCAACCCCACAACCTCATAATCCTATAAACCCACAACCCCTGAATCCTAGAACCCCGCAACCCCACAAACCCTAAATCCTAGAACCCCACAACCCCACAACCCCACAAACCCTGAATCCTAGAACCCCACAACCCCACAACCCCACAATCCTAGAACCCCACAACACCTGAATCCTAGAACCCCACAAACCCTGAATCCTAGAACCCCGCAACCCCACAACCCCACAACCCCACAACCTCATAA
>NW_011111634.1:0-506 GCF_000146605.3 Meleagris gallopavo
GAGCTGCTGAATCACCCAAACCATAACCTGATAGACACATTTTCTCTGATGTACTTTCCATTCAATTACTTGTCTGGGTACATCTTCCTTGGTTGTACAGGAAAAATAAAAACAACACACACAACAAATGGAGATGTATTCTTGCAAACTGTAACATACCATTAGGCTTATTCACATGACACTGCTTTAGCCACAAAAAGGGAAAAGAAAGGAAAAAAAGCTTGCTAAATTATTTAGATGTGAGAAATGTAGAATCAAAGACAAAGCAGTGATTTACTTCCTTCTGGAATTAGATCAATGGAAAAATGAGCCTAGATGCACAAAAGTACCTGTCCATCACATCTCTGTACTTTTGCACCTCTAAATCTTAAAACAGTTTATTTCTCCTCTCACTTCCCCCCATGCTTTGAAAAAAAATAAAAGCTTATATCCCTAAAGCTAATCAGATATTTTCTTTTGTTTAAAAATGATGATTCATTATACTTTTGATTTATCACTTAAATAGA
>NW_011111635.1:0-484 GCF_000146605.3 Meleagris gallopavo
TATTTAGAGCTGACATATGCCAAAACAATCCTGTTCTTATACTGGAGACATTGTTGCTCAGCAGGAAAACGATGTTTATCCTCACAAATGTTTACCCTGCTTTAGTCATTAAAATGCTCTAAATGGATGGAAGGAAGGGGAGCGGATGCTGGCAGTCCTTACCTCTCGGCTGCCCTCTGAGCAGAGAGCACAGCTCATGCATATTGCAGCTGAGCTCTCTGGTGCTGTGCACCTCCATGTGCAGAATTATCTGATTTTATAAGGGTCGGGTGTGCTCTGTGCTGTACAAAACCAGCGAACTTCCAATCCCTTTTCTTCTGAATGATTCTAATGAGTACCTCTTTCTTTAATTTTTTCTTTATCATTAAAAAAACATTCATCTTCTCTTTTTGAGGGGTTCCAAGGCTAAAAAAAAAAATACAAACCCTTTCTTGTAATGTTTCCTTCTGGCTGCCAATTGTAGAAGGCTTTAAGTTAACAAAAA
>NW_011111637.1:0-599 GCF_000146605.3 Meleagris gallopavo
AAAAACACTGAGCTTGTATTTAAGAGGAGAGCTTAATCTGCACTATAGAAGAGGTGATTATGTACAGTCACCATTCCACTCACATTTAATACCATGCAGGATGCAGCACCTACCATCTGCAGTTGCACAGAAAACTTCCCAAGGTATTCTGTAACCTTGAAACAGCTGAGAACCTCTTCTAAGTCTGGAACTTGAAATCTCTCATGCCATCTAGAAGAGAAACTCACCACTCCAAGCTCAGTGTTTTTTCACGGGGTCACTGGGACCACTCAACTTGGACTGAACTGCCGTTTCCACAATGCATGAACAGGTCTTATTTTCCCCCTTTCTGTTTTCTTTTAATCTCTCTTCCTTCATTTTGAACATTTAGCACTTCTGCTGCCTGGGTGCATCTCATCTGTGTGTCTTCTGGGGTTTATTTTATATCTTGATAAACCTATTACACTGCTATTCATACTAGTGCTCTGAAATCTTTGTATAGTTTTTTCCATTGCTTTCCTCCTCGAGGTCACTCCTAGGCATTTGTTAATGTTTGTGTGCCATATTGTTTAAAAAAAAGAAAAAAAGAAAAAAGAAAACAGAAAGGGGGAAAATAAGAC